>NC_041390.1:235341906-235367097 GCF_002162155.2 Triticum dicoccoides
TTTATATATATATATATAATATTTATTTTATATTTATCACTACTTCTTATATCTTATATATCTCTTATATGTATATTATATATATCTACTACTCTTATAAAAAACAGAGTTGGTGATGATGGTGTGCCTGCCATCCTGCAATATAGGTCGTCCAATTTATATCTGACGGATCACTACTACAGGTTGCTGCTAACGCGACACTACGATCAGAGACCCTTTGATGAAACTTTGTGCGATGCATTAATCACAAATGGTGGTGTAAAAAACCCGTCAAAAAGGTGCAAAACATTTTGCGATGATAGATGCATCAAACATGGTTTAGATTTTAGTTGCGTGTGCGATGCAGGGCATACGGTTTAGTTCAATTAATTGTTTGCAATGTGGCAGAACAAAATAAACGGGCAGCCAGATGAAGGCGTGTGTGATATGCAGCTTACGGTTCACTCGGATGAACTATTTGTGATTAGGCAACACAACAGAAACTGTCAGCCAAATCAAGGTGTGTGCGATATACGGCATACAGTTCACTCGGATGAACTATTTTTGATTAGGCAACGCAACAGAAATGGTTCAACCAGATCAAGGTGTGTGCAATGGAGGGCATACTGTTCATTCCGATAAACTATTTGTGTTGAGCCAAGAGAACATAAATGTTTCACGTAAACAAGATGTGTGTAATATGCAGCAAACATCCAATTACATAGGTGGCTAGTACACACATGACATTTCCACACACCAAAGTAAACTATTACATGCATAATTAACTAGGATAAATGATCATCTGATCATCATCTACTTCTTGTGCTAGCTCGATGTTCCTTCTATTCTAAGTTTCCACTAATTGATGGCATTTTATGAACACGCCACCGTTTCCTGCCATTTCCTCACCGGTTTCTCGCCACCCAGCGATATTGCTCATAAACCTAGGCGGTGCGTGACGCACAGAGGCAACAGGCGCAGCCTGTAGCACATCCACCTTTTCCAAGCATGTCAACCCACCAAAGCGTCACCTCTGCCATCAACCTCGTCGACAAGGAAAATGAGCGTGCTACCCGGCAACGCGATGGACGACGTCGTGATGCACGTCATCGCTAGGGTTGAGCAGACCCTTGGTGCATGGCACTTCAGCACAGCTGATCAGGATAGGCATGTCAGCGCCGAGAGGCTGCAGCTCGCCGCACATCATGATCGATGGCGCTCCGCAGAGCAAGCTAGGCGCGTCCGCACCAATAGGCTTTGGCTCGCCGCACGGCGAAACTGTTGGAGAGCCGTAGAGTGAGAGGCGTGGAATGCCACACGGTAAGAGCGGATCCATCGGCGATTGCATGCTGTCGATAGGGCATCGTTGCTGGGTACACGTCCCGTCAGTATCCCCATTCCTCGCCAGGAGTGGGCAAAGGCCCTCTGCGCCATACTTGCACCAGAGGCCGACCGCGCCGTACTTGCATCGGATGCC
Organism: Triticum dicoccoides; assembly: GCF_002162155.2. Taxonomy (NCBI): domain Eukaryota; kingdom Viridiplantae; phylum Streptophyta; class Magnoliopsida; order Poales; family Poaceae; genus Triticum; species Triticum dicoccoides. The sequence goes on from NC_041390.1 coordinate 235,343,363, forward strand.
CGCCGCGCCGTTCGCATGGGTCGCATCGTTCGCCTTGTCCGCGGCCCGCTACATGCCAACGCGCTGGTCGGTATGCTCGATCGCCTCCTTGGCCCAGGTGTCCACTTGGCGCACTAGAGGAACATGGCCATCGCATCCTCCAGCTGGTGATCTCCGATGAAATAGGCAACTTGGAGCTTGATACGTCCCCAACGTATCTATAATTTTTTATTGTTCCATGCTATTATATTATCTATTTTGGATGTTTTATATGCATTAATATGCTATTTTATATGATTTTTGGGACTAACCTATTAACCTGGAGCCCTGTGCGAGTTCCTGTTTTTCCCTTATTTTAGAGTTTTGCAGAAAAGGAATACCAAACGGAATAAAACTTTCACGACAATTTTTCTTGGACCGAAAGACACCTAGCAGACTTGGAGTGCAAGTAAGATGAGCCACGAGGCGTCCACAAATGTTGAGGGTGCGCCTAGGGGGTAGGGCATGCCCCCCGACCTTCTAGGCCCCTCGGTGACCCCCTCACCTATATCTTCCTCCTATATATTCTCAAATACCCTGGAAACTTCCAGGAGAGCCACGATACCACTTTTCCACCGCCGCAACCTTCCGTACCCGTGAGATCCATCTAGGGACCTTTTCCAGCATCCTGCTGGAGGGGATTCGATCACGGAGGGCTTCTACATCAACACCATTTCCTCTCCGATGAAGCGTGAGTAGTTTAGCACAGACCTATGGGTCCATAGCTAGTAGGAAGATGGCTTCTTCTTTCTCTTTGACTATTAATACCATGTTCTCCTCGATGTTCTTGGAGATCTATTCGATGTAATACTCTTTTGCGTTGTGTTTGCCGAGATCCGATGAATTGTGGATTTATGATCAGCTTAACTATGAATATTATTTGAATCTCCTCTGAATTCTTATATGCAAGATTTGATATGTTTGCAAGTCTCTTCGAACTATCGATTTGGTTTAGCCAACTAGATTGGTTTTTCTTGCAATGGGAGAAGTGCTTAGCTTTGGATTTAATCTTGCGACATCATTTCCCAGTGACAGTAGGGGCAGCAAGGCACACATTGTATTGTTGACATCGAGGATAAAAAGATGGGGTTTTCATCATATTTCTTAAGTTAATCCCGCTACATCATGTCATCTTACTTAATGCATTACTCTATTCTTATGAACGTAATACTCTAGATGCAGGCAGGAGTCGGTCGATGTGTAGAGTAATAGTAGTAGATGCAGAATCATTTCGGTCTACTTGACACGGACGTGATGCCTATATTCATGATCATTGACTTAGATATCTTCATAACTTTGCACTTTTCTATCAATTGCTCGTCAGTAATTTGTTCACCCACCGTATTAATTTCTATCTTGAGAGAAGCCTCTAGTGAAACCTATGCCCCGGGTCTATTTTCCATCGTATAAGTTTTCGATCTATAATTTTAGTTTCCAATTTACTTTCTTTGCAATCTTTTACTTTCCGTTCCATAAACCAAAAATACCAAAAATATTATTTTACCGTTTATCCATCTATATCAGATCTCACTTTGCAGATAACCGTGAAGGGATTGACAACCCCTTTGTCGCGTTGGGTGCAAGTTGGCATTTGTTTGTGCAGGTATTCGGTGGCTTGTTGCGTTGTCTCCTACTAGATTGATACCTTGGTTCTCAAAATTGAGGGAAATGCTTACTCTATTTTGCTGCATCACCCTTTCCTCTTCAAGGGAAAAACCAACACAAGCTCAAGAGGTAGCAGGAAGGGTTTCTGGTGCCGTTGCCGGGGAGATCTACGCCAAGCCGAAACATACCAACTACCCATCATAAACTCTCATCCCTCGCATTACATTATCGCCATTCGCCTCTCATTTTCCTATCCCCCACTTCTAAAATGATTTTCGAAAAGATTTGCCTTTTCTTCGCCTTCTTTCCGTATGTCTTTTTGTTTGTGTTTCCTTGTGCCTTCTATTTGCTTGCATCTTTGCTTACTAAAAATGTATTGATAAGGATCCACTTAAAGTTTTCCACTTGGATCATCTTCGATCTATATGTGCTCATGCTGAAACCCCAACTAGTTTAGTTGCGGGAAAATCTTTAGATGAGCATGCTCATTTTGTGCATCACTGTTTGTCTGGAAAAGGGAGACTCTTATGGAATCAAATAAACAGTTTGCTATGCTATGCTTGGAATCTTTGCAAAATTTTTGATTTTGTTCCTCTAAGAACCATAAAAAACACCTTCCCTACCTATGTGAGTTTAATGATAATGAAATTTTATCTTAATATGAAAAGGGTGTTTACAGTTACTATGATATTGAACAAATTGAAGAATTTGTTGCTTTTAAGGGTGCTTATGAAGTTGCTTCTTTGATTGAAAAATATGATATTACTCTCTACAAATCTGAAAATTTGGACATACCTAAATATTGCTATGAATACTATGCTCACAATGCCTATGTCAAAGAATTTATTGAGAGAATGACCGTTGCTTTGGAAGAAAATAATGATATGCATGAATCTATAGATAATTATGATTTCGATGATTTGATTGAGATACCCTCCCTTGATGAGTGTGATGCTTTCTAGTCTTGTGGCCATGATGCCAATGTTTATGGAGATGAATTTGCAATAGTTCCTTATGTTAAACATGAGATTGTTGCTATCGCACCCATACTTGATAGATCCTTGAATCAAAAGCATGATTGCAATGCTGTTAATATAAATCCTATTAATGGCAGTTGTCCTAAGGATATGCAAAACCCTAAGCTTGGGAATGCTAATTTTGCTATGTCTACTACTTATTGCAATGATCATGATTGGGGTGATTCTTTTTATGATCTTGAAAATTTATTTAAGCCCCATGATGGATATGAGATTGTTAATAAAGTTTGCAATAATATTGAAAGTGGGTTTGGAAGAGTGTGGACTTTAGGTCTCACGTATTTCGAGAATGTTCAATCTTATGAATTTTTTGATAAAAGTGGGTTTGGGGAGGTCTTGACTTTAGTTAATGTTAATCCCACTATTTTGGAAGAGTGTCAACTTTGCATGCATGAGGATCATGTTGAGAAAATTTTATGTGATAGCTGTATTGTTGAATTTGATTACTATCCTGCATGTAATTATTATGAGAGAGGAAAATATGGTTGTAGAAATTTTGATGTTACATGTAATTATTATGAGAGAGGAAAATATCGGTCTTCGAACATATTTCTGATTACATAACTATTTGCCGCGTATCACACACATCTTGTTATATTCAACTGTTTATGTTATCTTGTCTCAATGCAAACAGTTCATCAGCGTGAACCGCATGCCATATATCGCACACACCTTGATCTGGTTGACCATTTCTTTTGTGTTGCCTAATCACAAACAGTTCATCCGAGTGAACCGTATGCTGTATATCGCACACACCTTCATCTGGCTGCCCATTTCTTTTGTTCCTCCTCATTGCAAACAGTTAATTGAACTGAACCGTATGCCCTGCATCACACACGCAACTAAAATCTGAACCGTGTTTGATGGCTCCGCCATCGCAAACATTTTGCACCTTTTTGACAGTTTTTACACCACCGTTTGCGATTAATGCATCGCACACAGTTTCGTCGAAGGGTCTCTGATCGTAGTGTCACGTTAGCAACATCATGCAGTAGTGCACCATCTTTGCAAATAGTGGGGAGCGACAACGTACATTCTTGTTAAATCGAGCATCATCTCCCTCGGCATCATCTTCAGTTGCATTGCTCCTACTAGACTTCTTCCTCTGTGTAAAGGGAAATGCAGTCCACATTAGAAGATTAGCCATAAAAAGAGACAAAGAAACACAGATACAATAAGAATGAAGGAAACAAATGTAGTCCAGTTAAACAAACCTTTGGAACAACCTCCGCCTCCCCACCAGAGTCAGCACCAACACCTTCATCGCCATCATCACGGGGACGCTTGGGTTGACTCTTAGATGAATCACAGTCTTTGCGTCTACTAGTATGAACATCCCTCAAAAAATCAGCAAGCACAAAGTCATCATCATCAGAGTTGGGACCTTCACTCACATGTGGTCGCTTGCGTTGAGGATCCTTTGCACCAGCTTTAGCAGTTCTCTTACCAAGATTCTTGTTCATGCAAGCAACACGTGGACTCCGCCGAGGAGTGCCACCTTCCTCAGCAACATAACTCAGTCTCTTCAATTGCAAAGCAGGCTGCTTGACTTTGACAAATTTGGCACCCTTGGCACCATCTGCAGCTCTCCTCTTCTTCTTCTTCTTCTTCTTCTTCTTCTTCTTCTTCTTCTTCTTCTTCTTCTTCTTCTTCTTCTCCTTCTCCGCATACTCTTTTGAGTCACTTTCAAACCTCAACTTCTTCTTGCTTTGCTTCAATTCATGTGCACGAAGCTGTTCTGAGACCATCCACTCCTGTGTAACTTCCTCTGTACCATTAGCAGACTGTGATTATGTTTCAGACAAGACAGGGTATCTCTGGTCAAAGCTCACACCAACATCACCCTCTGCAAAATAATGGTCAATCAATTGAGTAACCTCCTCAAACCCAGGCGCCCCAGCATGAAAAATAAACACTACTTCAAAATGAAGTATAACTATGGTCATTAAAAAGTGCACAAAAAGAAGAAATGGAGTACACTTATACATATAAATGCAGTGCAGCAATCATAAGCTAAATAAAAATTAATGTAGTCCATATATCAATGTAATGGAGTACACACATATGTATACAAAAAACCCAAATAAAACAACAGTGCAGTTCACACATACATATAGTGGAGTTCACATAAAAAATAGCAGGTATTTATAAGAACAATCCATTTCAAAACTCACAGGACACATATGAAATTTACAACAGAAATAGGGATACAACCAAATTTGCAAATTAAAAAAAACAGAAAAAACAAACACATACCAGAAGGAAGGGCCACACTTATGGGAGAAGATTCAATTGGTGAATTCAATTGATGTCCTGCCTCACCACCATGATCCTTACCACCAGGACAACGAGAGCCAATTGGTGTATCATTATGACCACTTCGATCACCTACAGGATTCAATAAAAACCAGAAATATAAATTACAAGACATCACATGACAAATAATGCGAAGGAACGCTGACAACTAACACAACATACACAAATCTGCAGGATGAACTAGGAAACTAGATGAACATGATAGAAAATAAACAAGGCCAAAGTAAGCAGTCCACATACCTTGAACTCCTCCTTATGCTCTGCTTGGCGAAAACATGGCATTTGCCTGCAGCACAAGGACGAAGTGACAGATATGAGCAACAAAATTGATGAAATCTGATGAAACCCTAGATGCACCTTGCTCTGCCTACAGAGCATAGATGAGTACCGACTTCAAATCGAGATCAAATCGCCTGGTTACGAAAAAAATACATAAGCAAAAACCGCAGCAGCCACTATGAGGATCACAAAACTACATCAGGGGATGATCAACACCGAGGGCACGGGAAATGTACCACAAAAAGGGGATGAACGTCGGCAGTGGGGGCAGGGGCGGGAACGGACGGGAAAGGGCTGGGGGAGCGGAGCGAGAAGGGCTGGCGGAGCGCACGGGGACGCGGAATGTAGGAATAAGGACCTCTTGAGGACGGTGGTTAAGCGGGTGATGGCGATTGCTGCGGGTGACGGCGGTTTTGCTCGAGGGAGAGATGCTTCGGGAGCCGCTGCAAGAGAAGGGAGAGGTTTCTTCCCGATCTCTCCTATGAGCGGAGCTGTGGGATCGCTTGGGAGGGCCACGAGTGAGGCCCGTGTGGGAAAGAGTTACATAAAATGGGCTGGCCCAAAATGGCCTGGCTAAATAAGACACACCAGATCGAAACAAAGAAGTTAGTACCATATGCAGTTCGCTGTGAAGAAAAATGAAGTTCAGATAGTCAAACAAATAAATACATGCAGTTCATAAAAAATTAAATTGGAAAAAAACACGCGTGTTAAGATAACGCGTCCGAAAAAAATCTACCTTCAGATAAGTGCCACAACAAAAAAAATTGCCCCCCAACCCCCCCCCCCCTCCCGTGCCAGGGGCTGCAGCAAGTACACGCAAAAACAGGTGCAGTACGGAGCTCTAGACAATGCAGTGAATTTGATTAGATGAAGCAGTGCGGTATCATGTGCAAATGCAGTTTCAGAATACATACATGGTCTAGTTCACAACGAAATACTTTTAAATTGCGGAATATACTGTACTTTTTTCCAGGGCTGTAGCAAGTACACGCAAAAACTGGCACAGTACGCACCTCTAGACAATGAAGTGGATTTTGTTAGATGAAGTAGTGCGGTATCATAAGCAATGAAGTTTCGGAAACACATATGATACATATAAACATGACAAATGCCCGTTCACACAAAACGTGGTGGTTAACAAATTTTACTGATTAAAAATAAAATAAAACCACATTCAAAAACCACGTCCGGAGACTCCGAGCGGTTCCATCGCCACAAACCCATGACCATAGGCACAACCCCAACCCACGATCTACACAACCGCATCGTCAGTGAGATCGTGCAATTCATCCGCTACAGCCATCCCCCCTTTAAATTCAGACCCCTGCCAAGGCTTTCTCATCCACAACAACACAAGTATCCATTGCGCTGCCACCAAATCGCTCCATCACACCAATCTCCATAAAAGACACGAAGCCCTACTGCCGGCGATGGGGGTCATGGCCAAGTACAAGAACGTGGAGGCGCACGGCAACACCAAGTAGCACGTCATCTACACCAATGACAAGAAGCAGATGGTGACCTCCCTCGAGCAGTACAGCGCCATCTTAGGCTGCAGTGCCACAAGATCGTCGGGATTGATCTCGAGTACAACAACGAGCCTGACGCGACGCAGAAACCCACCCTCGTCCAAATCTCCATCGACAGACTCAACCGGTGCTGCTCTTCCAACTGAGCGCCACTGAAAGGTGCACCATCTTCCACAACTTCCTCGCCGACCCCAGGAACACATTAGTTGGCTTCTCCATCGGCAGCGAGAAAACCAGGATAGAGCGTGTCAATTCGGAGGTCACCAACTTCGTCGACATCCAGAAGGAATGGAGGGTACCCGAGGCCACCAAGGAGTTGGACTCCCTTGCAGACATCGCCGTCATGCTCATCGACGACTACTATAACAACATGAAGAACAAGATCACCAGCGAAGAACACGCGTGCTAGGCCTCCCTGCCTCTGTCCATGAGGCACATCAAGTATGCGTCAAAGGACGCCTATGCAGCATACGAGATATGGAACCACATCACCCTCACCCAGGACGGGCATTGATACGTCTCCAACGCATCTATAATTTTTGATTGCTCCATGCTATATTATCTACTGTTTTGGACATTATTGGGCTTTATTATCCACTTTTAAATTATTTTTGGGACTAACCTATTAACCGGAGGCCCAGCCCAGAATTGTTGTTTTTTGCCTGTTTTAGGGTTTCCAAGAAAAGGAATATCAAAGGAGTCCAAACGGAATGAAACCTTCGGGAACGTGATTTTCTCACCGAATACAACTCACGAGACTTGGACCCTACGTCAAGCCAATTAACAGGAGGCCACGAGGTAGGGGCGCGCCTGCCCCCCCCCCAGGCGCGCCCTCCACCCTCGTGGGCCCCCTGTTGCTCCATCGATGTACTTCTTCCTCCTATATATACCCACGTACCCCCAAACGATTAGAACAAGAGCCAAAACCCTAATTCCATCGCCGTAACTTTCAGTATCCACGAGATCCCATCTTGGGGCCTGTTCCGGAGCTCCGCTAGAGGGGGCATCGATCACGGAGGGCTTCTGCATCAACACCATAGCCTCTCCGATGAAGTGTGAGTAGTTTACTTCAAACCTACGGGTCCATAGTTAGTAGCTAGATGACTTGTTCTCTCTTTTTGGATCTCAATACAATGTTCTCCCCCTATCTTGTGGAGATCTATTCGATGTAATCTTCCTTTTGCGGTGTGTTTGTTGAGATCGATGAATTGTGGGTTTATGATCAAGTCTATCTATGAATAATATTTGAATCTTCTCTGAATTCTTTTATGTATGATTGGTTATCTTTGCAAGTCTCTTCGAATTATCAATTTGGTTTGGCCTACTAGATTGATCTTTCTTGCAATGGGAGAAGTTCTTAGCTTTGGGTTCAATCTTGCGGTGTCCTTTCCCGGTGATAGTAAGGGCAACAAGGCACGTATTGTATTGTTGCCATCGAGGATAACAAGATGGGGTTTTCTTCATATTGCATGAGTCTATCCCTCTACATCATGTCATCTTGCTTAAGGCGTTACTCTATTTTTAACTTAATACTCTAGATGCATGCTGGATAGCGGTCGATGAGTGGAGTAATAGTAGTAGATGCAGGCAGGAGTCGGTCTACTTGTCTCGGACGTGATGCCTATATACATGATCATACCTAGATATTCTCATAACTATGCTCAATTCTGTCAATTGCTCAACAGTATTTTGTTCACCCACCGTAGAATACTTATGCTCTCGAGAGAAGCCACTAGTGAAACCTATGGCCTCGGGTCTATCTCTATCATATTAATCTCCTACTACTTAGTTATTTACTTTGATATTTACTTCGCCTTTATTTTACTTTGCATCTTTATCATAAAAATACCAAAAATATTATCTTATCATATCTATCAGATCTCACTCTCGTAAGTGGCCCTATAGGGATTGACAACCCCTATTTGCGTTGGTTGCGAGGATTTATTTGTTTTGTGCAGGTACGAGGGACTCACGCGTAGCCTCCTACTGGATTGATACCTTGGTTCTCAAAAACTGAGGGAAATACTTACGCTACTTTGCTGAATCATCCCTTCCTCTTCGGGGAAAACCAACGCAGTGCTAAAAGAGGTAGCAAGAAGGATTTCTGGCGCCGTTGCCGGGGAGGACTACGCAAAAGTCAACATACCAAGTACCATCACATACCCTTATCTCCGGCATTACATTATTTGCCATTCGCCTCTCGTTTTCCTCTCCCCCACTTCACCCTTGCCGTTTTATTCGCCCTCTCTCTCTCTATCCTCCCTCTCTTTCTCTATTTGCCTCTTTTTGCCCATCTCTTGTTTGCTCGTATGGTTGGAATAGTTATTTATTTATTACTAAACAGAGAACCTAAGATCTATGGATCCTCATCCACTTGCTAATCTTTTTAAGAGATCCAATTATGATGAACCAATTGCTAGTGAGTTTTGTGCACTAGATTATCTTTATGAAGTTTTGCTTGAAATTTGGAAATCTGAAAATTGTGATGAAGTACCTTATGGAGTGATTCACGATAGATCTTTGAATAAAAAGCATGATTGCAATGATTTTACTATAAACTCTCTTGATGTCAATTGTGCTAATAATATGCAAAACCCTAAGCTTGGGGATGCTAGTTTTGCTATGTCCTCTACTTGTTGCAATGATCATGATTGTGGTGATTCTTCTTATGATCTTGAAAATTTATTTAAGCCCCATGATGAATATGAGATTGATAATAGTGTTTCCAATATTATTGAAAGTGGGTTTGGAAGAGTGTCAACTTTAGGTCCCACTATTTTGGAAGAGTGTCAACTTTGCATGCATATGGACCGTGTTGAAAATATTTTGTGTGATAGCTATTTTGTTGAATTTGCTTATGATCCCACATGCAATTATTATGAGAGAGGAAAATATGGTGGTAGAAATTTTCATGTTACTGAATTACCTCTCGTTATGTTGTGATTGCTATTGTTTCTTTCCGCTTCCTTGCATATGCTAGTTTTTGCTTGCCTTGATAATTTGTTTGCCTATAAGATGCCTATACATAGGAAGTATGTTAAACTTAGATGTGTTTGTCACGTGTTTTATGATGCTCTCTTTATGCTTCAATTCTTGTTTTTCATGTGAGCATCATTAAAATTATCAATGCCTAGCTTTAAGGATTTAAAGAAAAGCGCTTGTTGGGAGACAACACAATATTTATCCTTGATGTTATTGAATAAATAATTTATTTAGCCTATGTTTTGGTTGTGCTTTTTGTGTTTAATTAGTGTTTGTGCCAAGTAGAACCGTTGGGAAGACTTGGGGAAAGTCTTGTTGAACTTGCTGTAAAAAACAGAAACTTTAGCGCTCACGAGAACTGCTTTAATTTCTATTTGGAAAGTGATATTTAGTTAATTCTTTTTCCAGATGATTAATAGATAAATTCCTCACGTCCAGAAATTTATTTTATAATTTTTGGGGTTCCAGATCTTGCGCTAGCTACAGATTACTACAGACTGTTCTGTTTTTGACAGATTCTGTTTTGCGTGTGTTGTTTGCTTATTTTGATGAATCTATGGCTATTAAATTAGTTTATAAACCATAGAGAAGTTGTAATACAGTAGGTATAACACCCATATAAATAAAGAATGAGTTCATTACAGTACCTTGAAGTGATCTTTTATTTTGTTTCGCTAACGGAGCTCACGAGATTTTCTACTTTAAGTTTTGTGTTGTGAAGTTTTCAAGTTTTGGGTAAAGATGTAATGGATTATGGAATAAGGAGTGGCAAGAGTCTAATCTTGGGGATGCCCATGGCACCCCCAAGATAATCTAAGGACACGTAAAAGCCAAAGCTTGGGGATGCCCCAGAAGGCATCCCCTCTTTCGTCTACTTCTATCGGTAACTTTACTTGGAGCTATATTTTTATTTACCACATGATATGTGTTTTGCTTGGAGCATCTTACATGATTTGAGTCTTTTCTTATTAGTTTACCACAATCATCATTGATGTACACGTCTTTTGAGAGAGCCATGCATGATTTGGAATTTGTTAGAATACTCTATGTGCTTCGCTTATATCTTTTGAGTTATATAATTTTGCTCTAGTGCTTCACTTATATCCTTTAGAGCACGATGGTGAATTTGTTTTATAGAAACTAGTGATCTCTCATGCTTCACTTAGATTATTTTGAGAGTCTTAAATAGCAAGGTAACTCCTTATGAAGACTCGAGGAAGGTGCACAACCAATCTCTCCACTGCAGGCTCACGACCGTGTATATTGAAAGCAAACATATGGCAGTATGCTTCGCAAGCAGAAAGATATCTGACAAAGTGGAAGGAATTGGGAAAACCAATGGTTATCAATAGCAGGAATCAATACGAAATAAATAAAGACATAAGAAACAGAATTATTACCTGCACTCAACAAATTTTAAAATTTCATTTCTTCTAGTTGCCACACCAAGGGCAACAAACGCTCAACATTCGACCATAGGTTGAAACCTTATGCGAGCAACATCATGGCCCTCAGTGAGATACTGGAACAAATATTTGAGCAAATTTGTCTTGTTGCACCACTCAACATTAATGTGCACTTAGAATCTTTTAAGCAGTTGTAAGCAGTGCGCCACTACCCATCGATTATCCAGCTTAACAGTACCCTTGTTCCTCACATAGTAACCCAAATCATGTCTATGATATATGATATATAGGAAAGCCTCTATCATCAAGTGATGTCTGCTCATTAAAATCTTTGGGAAATCTTTTGGAACACAATCCATCTTTCATACATGCACACTTTACTTTGTATTCTCCACATGGACCGTGAACCATAAATTAATCCATAAGAGCATAACCCAGGGCTCAACCAAAGGTTCAGGTATCTCAGCCGAAATCAAACCATCTATGAAGGAGGCCGAAGGTTCATGATTGTTCCCTATAAGCCGAATTGAAGTATGAGTATGAGTCAACCCTCTATTCTGGAATTCCACCATGTATAAATCTTGATAACCGAAAAATAGAGGAAGAGAAATAGATGGACAAAGTTAGATTATGTAAATGAAAAGATTAAAACAAAGCAGGGGAAAATCAGTATGTAAATAACTTACATGCTTGAATTCCACCATGTATAAATCAGTATGATTATGCAATTTTTTAATTACATTGGGAAATACCAAAAACACCTACTTAAGAGTTAATTTGCTGAATTTTGCCTTCTGCAACTCTCAGTAGAACTGAATATTAGAGGGGGAAATTTTAATCAAAGATAAGATGAACATGTCATTAATTTAGGTGAGCTCTTTTCTATACAGAACTGATTGCTCCAAAAAATATTATAAACCTTATATTAGTGCATAAAAAATATTATGAGGTCTATAATGAAACTGAAATAACGTGATCAAAAACTAAATTGTGTAATTAAAATGCTAGGTCTGGGGCCTAGGGAACTCACCACAAAAATGAGCTTATTCTGTTTCACCCTTGTCTCACTCTGAATCAATAGATTGAACAGTTAATCTTCATTCTTGTACCATGAAGACATACATGTTGATCATCCATGATGTATTGAAAGATAGTGATGCTTTCTTCACCAAAGAAACCAATCACGGGTAGGATAGAGAGGAAAAAACCTGTCACACAATCTACTCCAGCACAGTGGCTGCTCAGTCCTTCCTGTCAAGACCCTCTAGAAGGATTGATGAAGCGATCAAACTGTCAGTAGAAAACAAAAACAATGGGTAGTTGTCTAGTACGTACCTGTAGAGAACCCACGGAGAGAAGCACTAGGACCACGACGGGGTGTTATTTCCATTGCTCTCCCCCTTCTCCATTAATAGAACATTGATAGAACGATTACTAAAATCTTCCTGCTATGGAGGTCAAGCTGGATACAAACTCCTTTTCTGCAGCTGGACATGTTTTTTCTAAGAAAGCAGAAAAGGGTGACCAAAATGTAATATCAAACGATTACTAAAACTAAAGCATGGCTACACACATACGCAATGAACTAATCTAGTTGACAGGTAACGTGCGAGCATGATTCTTACGCTGAGATGGAGCGGATGATTGTGGGAGCTTTGCATCAGGGTGTCATCAACTTCGAGACCACAGGAGGCAGAGGCTAGTGGGAGAGCAAGCAACACGTGGCTAGAGTAAGGAGCTGCAACACACCAGAGTAGGCAGAGGCGGCTCCAGTAGAGATGTCGTGAGAGACATTGGTTGCATAATTCGCCACCACCACAACTTCTTCCCTCTGGTGCAAAATTCACAACAATGAGATCAATATTTTTAGAGTAGTAGGCCAAAGCTAGATGCACCACAGATAAGAGAGAGGGAACAACAAATTACAAGGATGGTTTTGGTATGGATTCACAGAAGAACCTAATAAAATACCATGACATCATACTGCTCAAAATTCAGAAATTCATTCAATTCATGCACTCCAGAGGATGATCCATCACTACATCGAATAAATCTACCCAAGAATGATTTTACCAACTAAAGAAGCATGTTCTAGATCAAAATTTCAGGCACGAGATGTCAAACACAGCAAACTGGCTGTTCAACCCAAATCTAAAAATGAAACACACCTCTATCGAATCTCAGGCTAGCGTACTCCTTAGCCTTGCCTAGCAAGCCCGTCGGCCAGTCAGTGGAGCCACCATCACCGGCGACTGCCTCCCTCACCCTGCGTGTGCCCCTTCTCCTTCTCCTTTCTTCCTCTGTTTCCTCTCTCCCTCGGGCCCTTCTCTTTCCTTATCTGGATGAGCAGGACGCCACTGGCACCGGAACAAGCCGCCAGATCGGTCGACGCCACGCCCGGATCTACCTGTCTTCCTCGCGCCGCCACCGCGCCTCGCATCGCCTGCCGGCCGCCTGCCCGTTCCCGCGGGTTAGGCATCTATATCGGGTTGGGGGAGGGGAGGGAGCAAGGAGGATGGTGTTGGTCGCCTCCAGTGCGAGGCGAGGTCGAGCGGCGGGGTGGCCTACGCCGGTGCCAATCGAGGCGATGCGGTGGGGGCGATGCAGCACCTGTTCGGGACCTTTTTTTTCTATCGCGAATCGTTATTTCACTTACACTCCCAACCTGTTTGGTTGGTGGGAATTAAAACTGGGGAATGGGAATTGATGGGGTATGGGACTTAAAATCCTTTGTATGGCTGGAGGGCATGGGAATTCAGAAGGGAGTGGGAAGGGGATTTAAGGAGGCCAACTCCCCTATATCTCTTCCCTGGGGTGACCTGGTAATACAAGCAGGGAATGGGAATTGACGGGAAAAAAAAGGTTAGCGTCAGTTGCGCACGTCCTGCATGGAAGAAACCTGCGAAAATCTTAGCCAATACGCTGGAATATCTTGGTAAATAAGCAGCGGCATCATTTGCCTCCAGTAAATCCGGCCACTAGCCTAACAGCCCGATCAGCAAAAGTGATGCCATGTACGAAAGCTCACGTGGGCTGCTTCTTTCAATCAAATTCTTGGAAACTCTGTGCTGCTTGTCTCATCTAACCGGATAGCATAATTCTTTTGCGTGCATCTTATCTGACTATGCCAAAAAAAAATCCTGGTTTCTTGTTGTTTTTCTCTTCACATCAATCCAGATCTATTCCCCTCTTTTATTTTCATTTTTATTTCTCTTACCATTGCAGACCTAGATACAAGGTCTGGTTCAGCCAGGTTGGTAACAAATCTCAAATTTCCCAAGCAACTCCCAGCACGCACCAAACGTGGGATTGGGACTACTAGTCCACTTCCCAAGTTTAATCCCTCCAATAAACTCCCTTCTAAAATTCCCACTCCCATTCCCTGGAACTGCCAAACACGTTGTCCGTTTGGATGTAGACATTGGGAGGCTTGGTATTGAATTGGAGCAATGCCAAATCACACAGGACATTGATATTGATATTGAACGTGAATTCTGCTGTTTGGATGTCAAGTAATTGGGACTTGGCATTCGGAGAGGGTGGTTCAATTCCATGGCTTCTTTGGATGGTCATAAGTTGCATTGGAATTGCTCATTTGTTACTGGATCTACATTGTACATTGTTCTATTGATTGAAACTAAATTTTATACAGAAAATGATCTGACAGTATGCAACTGCACAATAATTAAGTAATTAGGCATCCTAGGCATCCATCACTTGTACAGCATATCAATCTACCTCAGGTGAAAATTGCACTACTAATCCAGATCTACATGACAAGTGAAGATACGTACCTTGAATCGGGTTGCTGATGGGGATCCATAGTTCCATACACCCACCGAATTTGGGATTAGAGGGGAATTTTAGGGATTAGGGTTCTGACCAAGGGGAGGGGGCGGCTGCCATGGGGATTCAGGCGCTTGAAGGGAGGGGACGCTCGCCATGGTAGGCAAGAGGTAGCCGCCACCGCCGCAGGGTGGGACCTCCTCGGACCTCGGTCGCCATGACGGGGAACAACGGACAGGGGGGCGTTCTCCATGGCGGGTAAGAAGAAGACTTGGTGTGGATCGACCTTCGTTGGGAGAAGTCAGTCGCCTGCGCCGCCGTCTCCTGAGTCGCGTCGCTTCTCCTCTCCAGCGCCTGTTTCTTTTCCTCGAGCGGGACGAAGCGGTAAGTGGGGCAGGGGGCTGCGCGCTACCGAATACCAAGGAAACCCGAGCGGTGAGGCTCCGAATTGGAGAAGGGGAGGCACGTGTGTTGCCGCGGATGGGCCAATATCTTGGTCTGTTTCCTGGTCTGAATACCAAGACCATCTGAACAATGGCATTCGGGTCTAACCAATGCCAATATCAAATTCAGAGGCCCAATGTCTACATCCGAACGAGGCGTTAGGGACGTGAGTGCAGGCTGAATACCTAAAACCGTGATTCCAAATTAGTACCACCTCATTTATATTACGATTTTGTCTGTACAAATCGTAAAAGCGTATTATAACATGAGAAGAAAGCGCATTGTGACGGTGAATCCGACAAAGTCAATCCGTGCTTTATTATTAGGGAAAGATATATATACACACACACACAACAATCGAACGTCGTGATGGTTCGACCATCCCGTTCGATCCCCCCGCCTCGTACGAGGCATCCCACCCTCGATGGCATGCAGTAAAAAAAAGGTTGCATCCCGCACGCACAAGAAGCCCGAAAAATCAGCACACGATCCCACACATCATGGCTCAATTTTTTTGAGAGAGAATAAACCGTCCCCACACATACACGTCCTGTCCCCACCTCTCCCTGAGCCCTCGCTCCCGATCTCGTCCCTCTCCTGCCAAATACTGTCGCCGCCAGAGAAAGGAAGGAGCGCAGTGGATTCACCGAGGAGTAGGGGGTGCCTCGCTCGCTTCTGCTGACCACCGCCACCTCCACCACCGTGACGCCGCAGCTGACGCGGTGAGTCCCAAGCCGCGGGACACTAGGCGCGGCCACCCCGTCGCAGCGACAGGAAGAGCAGGGCCGCGGGAGCCGGCGACGGCTCCGGCCCGCCCCGAACCTGACCTCCGCCCCTAGGCGAGCTCTGGGTCCGCCGCCCCGTAATCCGCTCGAGTCGTGCCTAACGCCATGGTTTATTGCAGGTGGAGGTGGAGTACGTGCCGGAGATGCCCGACCTCGGCGCCGACGACCCCCTCCCCCTCGGCGCCTTCGCGGCGGCCCCCGCTGATGAAGCTATGTACCTAGGGTAGGGTCATGGAGCTGTCCAAACTGCCCTACCCAAGGACATCTCTAGAAGAAATCACCTTTCAATCGACTTGGAAGTGTTCCACTCGACAGACTCGGAGACACTCGGCCAAGAAGCGATCACTCGACCAAGACCAAACCACTCGACGGCCAGGAGACCTAAAGTCACTCCGCACGCTAACGGCCAGTTATTAAGTAGCTTTTATGATCATCATAGCACTTTATTAAGGGCGTTACCAGTAACTAAGGGCCAGAGGGGTCCGACGAACTCTATATAAGCCACCCCCCTCCTCAGTGTAAAGGGTTCGCACCCCTGTAATTCATACACGCATAATCCAGTCGATCGCCTCCGGGCTCCGAGACGTAGGGCTATTACTTCCTCCGAGAAGGGCCTGAACTCATAAACCTCGTGTGCTTACAACTTCTCCATAGCTAAGATCTTGCCTCTCCATACTTACCCCCCTACATTACTGTCAGACTTAGAACCACGACAGTTGGCGCCCACCGTGGGGCAGGTGTTTTAGCGATTTGTTGGAGGAGTTGCAATCTTTTCCGATCCGAATCATCATGGTTTCCGGTGGAGTTTTGGTGGAGGGCCGCGAGATCCGTCTCGGCGCGCTCACGTTCATCGCCGACGACTCCGCTTGGCTTCAGGAGGCTCCGCTCGACGTGGACGCGCTCCCTGTCCGCGGGGCGACGCACTTTCGCGCGTGCGTCCGCGGCATCCTTTTGCGGCAACCGTCGACCCACTATCGGTCGGCTCCTGTGCTGTCCTCCCTCCCTGTTTCCCGCCGGCGCAAGCGCTCCGGTCGGTCGAGACTTCAGCGGTGGGTGAGACACGCGGTGGCACGCCAGTCGGCCACCCCTCAAGTCGCGGCGATCGAGCCCGACGAATCCCTCTATGGCATGTTCGATCTGTCGACTGGCTCTACAGAGACCGCATCCGAGTGCGACAACAATGATCCGGCGGCGGAGGTTCTGATAGTCGATGGACCGCCCAGTCCTCCCGGTTTTCCCCGCACCGACGGAGGCACGGGTGGAGGCGACCCATCGCGTCCCCATGAGGAATATCTCCCCGAGCCTCTCACGTCGTTGCAGAGAGAAGAACTTCGTTGCCGGAACATGGATGCGCTGCACACTCCTATCGTCGGAGAAACCCCTGAGGCTCGTGCCTTGGAGGACGCGCGCCTGGCAAACTTGGCCAAGCGCACTCGACTGGAGAACCTCCAGCGAGCATTCGACGAGCGTGCGCGACAACGGGTTCCCGAATCTAGTCGACATCAGCTCTTCCCGCCCCGGCAGGTATATCGAACTCTGATTCAGAATTTAGCAGCTGCAGCCCGTATAGCAGAGTCGATTCAGCCTTCCCAGTCGAAGGCTGGCAGAGGCTTGCTGCAGATCAGAGCGTTACTCCAGGCAGCAGGAG
The DNA here is from genome assembly GCF_002162155.2 of Triticum dicoccoides. Lineage (NCBI taxonomy): Eukaryota > Viridiplantae > Streptophyta > Magnoliopsida > Poales > Poaceae > Triticum > Triticum dicoccoides. The sequence goes on from NC_041390.1 coordinate 235,361,201, forward strand.
ACCAGAATTTCGCTGTTTCTTAGTCACGGAACAGGATTCACAGCAGATCCGTTGCTGCAGACACAGTCCAGTCGGCTCATAGCCCAAGATCGCCCCCGAGGCGTGAGGGACGTGGAGACCGGCGTAATCAGCACGGGAACCATGAGCAATATGATCTCCGATTTGATCGTGATGATCGACGTCGAGTGCCCACCCCTCCCCCGAGGAGCGGGTCATATGCGCCTCGACAGCAGGATGACAGGCGCCCTCGTAGTTTTGGGTGAAGGATTCCAGTCGACTCCAGGGAGCCAGGCTTTGATGCGAGATCCATTCTCGTTCAAGGTTTGGTCAACAGGAACAGAGCTCACCGAGAAGGTCACGACAGAGACACACCTACCAGCAGCAGAGCACATGTTTCGGGGCCAGAGTGCTTTAGTAGAGCCATCAGGGCCGCTGTGATTCCTCCCAACTTTAGGTTGGCGACTGGAGTCAGCAAGTTCACTGGTGAGTCCAAGCCCGATACTTGGCTTGAAGACTACCGAGTGGCCGTCCAGATTGGCGGCGGCAATGATGAAGTGGCCATGAAGCACCTGCCTCTCATGTTGGAGGGCTCGGCCAGAGCGTGGCTGAACCAGTTAGCACCCAGCAGCATTTACACTTGGAAAGATCTCGCCCGAGTGTTTGTCACCATATTTGAAGAAACATGCAAGCGACCGGCAGGGCTGACGGAACTGCGGTCTTGCGTGCAGAAGCCGAATGAAACTTTGAGGGATTACATCCAGAGATGGATCACCTTACATCACACGGTAGAGAATGTGCCTGACCACCAAGCAGTTTGTGCCTTCAAAGAAGGCGTCAAGTACAGAGAACTAAATCTGAAATTCGGTCGGACCGGAGATATGTCTCTGAATCGGATGATGGAGATTGCCACCAAGTACGCTAATGGTGAAGATGAGGATTGACTCAGGAGTGGCAAGCTCAAGTCAGTCGTTCAAGAAACCGGAGGAAATTCCAATCGGAAACAGAAGCGGAAAGCCGAGCCAGCTGCTCCTGGGGAAGCCTTGGCTGTAACCCAAGGAAAGTTTAAAGGGAAACCCAAAGGACCTTGGAACCCCAAGAAAGTTAAAGACCAGGACGGAAATGATGTGTTGGATTTGCCATGTCTCGTCCACACCAAGAAAGATGAAGAGGGTAATTTCATTTACCCGAAACATACCACGCGACAGTGTCGACTCTTGATCCAGCAGTTCCAGGGCAAGCAGCCCAAAGATAAGGAAAAGGAGTCGGACAAAGTTGAGGACAAGGAAGATAGTGACGATGGATACCCCCAGGTCAATTCCACCCTGATGATTTTTGCTGATGTTGAAAGCAAAAGTCGACTGAAAGTTATCAACTAAGAGGTGAATATGGTTGCTCCGACGACACCCAGTTATCTGAAGTGGTCTCAGACTGCCATAACATTCGACCGGTCCGATCACCCAACGCACATTGCCACCCCTAGGAGGCAAGCTTTGGTGGTCGACCCAGTTGTTGAAGGCACTCGACTGACCAAAGTCTTGATGGATGGTGGCAGTGGTTTGAACATATTATATGCTGAGATGTTGAAAGGAATGGGCATTCCGATGTCCAGACTCAGTACCAGCAACATGAGTTTCCATGGAGTCATTCCTAGGAAGAAGGCTGAATCACTCGGCCAGATTGCTCTTGATGTGGTTTTCGGTGATTTCAAGAATTACCGCAAAGAAAAGTTGACGTTTGAAGTTGTAGACTTCCAGAGTGCCTATCACGCTATTTTTGGCAGGTCGGCTTATGCACGCTTCATGGCCCGACCATGTTATGTGTATCTCAAATTGAAGATGCCTGGCCCCAAAGGTGTGATCACTATTACGGGCAATCGGAAGAAAGCGGAAGAATGTTTTCAGAAAGGTTCAAAGATCGCTGATGCTCAGATGGCAGTGGTGGAGCTGCAGGAATACCAGAAGACTGCAGACCCGAGTGATTTGTTGCGAGCCAAGAAGCCGGCTACAGAATCAACTTTTCAGTCGTCTGGCGAAACGAAGACAGCTCACATCCACCCGACCGATCCCAGCGCTGCTCCAACTCATATCTCAACAACACTCGACTCCAAATAGGAAGAAGCACTCATCTAGTTCCTCCGTGAGAACTGGGACATTTTCGCATGGAAGCCTTCTGACATGCCGGGTGTTCCCAGGGAGCTGGCTGAGCACCGCCTAAGAGTCGACTCAAAAGTAAAACCTGTCAAGGAACATCTCTGATGGTCCGCCGTCCAGAAGAGAAAGGCTATTGGCGAGGAGGTGGCTCGGCTCTTAGCAGCGGAGTTCATCCGAGAAATCTACCACTCCGAGTGGCTCACCAACATTGTCATGGTCCCCAAGAAGGACAAGTCACTTTGCATGTGCATTGACTTTAAACATATCAATCGGGCCTGCCCGAAAGATCATTTTCCTCTCCCCCGCATCGATCAGATAGTCGACTCGACTGTGGGATGTGAGCGACTGTCTTTTTTAGACGCCTATTCCGGGTACCATCAGATCTGTCTGTATGGACCTGACAAGATCAAAACAGCTTTCATCACTCCATTCGGGTGCTTCTGTTATGTTACCATGCCGCTCGGCCTCAAGAATGCCGGAGCCACATTCATGAGGATGATTCAGAAGTGTTTGCTCACTCAAATCAGTCGGAATGTGGAAGCATACATGGATGACATTGTGGTCAAGTCATGGAAGGGTTCCGACCTGCTGGCTGACCTTGCTGAAACCTTTGCCAACCTCAGGAGGTATGATATCAAGCTTAATCCATCAAAGTGCACATTCGGAGTTCCTGGCGGAAAATTACTCAGTTTTCTCGTTTCCGAACGGGGAATCGACGCCAATCCAGAAAAAGTCGGTACTATACTCCGAATGAAAAGTCCTGTGTGAGTGCATGACGTCCAGAAGCTTACTGTTGCTTGGCCGCTTTAAGTCGATTCATATCTCGTCTCAGTGAAAAGGCATTGCCTCTTTACCGATTGATGAAGAAGTCCGACAAGTTCGAGTGGACTCCCGAAGCTGATGCAGCGTTTGCAGAGCTCAAAGCTCTGCTCTCCACCCAGCCGGTGCTTGCTGCCCCAATCAGCAAGGAGCCTTTGCTGCTTTACATCCCAACCACGGGACAAGTCGTCAGTATGGTACTTACGGTCGAGCGGGAAGAAGAAGGAAAAGCCTTCAAAGTTCAGCGCCGAGTATATTATATTTTTGAAGTTTTGACCCCGTCGAAGCAAAGATATCCTCATTATCAGAAGCTTGTATATGGGATTTATATGACCACAAAGAAAGTTGCTCACTACTTCTCTAATCATTCCATTACAGTCGTCAGTGATGCTCCATTGTCAGAGATCCTGCATAACAGAGATGCAACGGGTCGAGTGGCAAAATGGGCGGTTGAACTCCTTCCTCTAGATATCAAGTTTGAGGCAAAGAAGGCTATCAAGTCCCAGACAATAGCAGATTTCTTCGCTGAGTGGATTGAACAACGACTGCCAACTCAGGTTCACTCAGAGCATTGGACCATGTTCTTTGACGGTTCCAAAATGCTGAATGGTTCCGGTGCCGGGGTGGTTTTGGTCTCCCCCCGAGGAGATAAGCTTAGATATGTTCTTCAAATCCACTTTGATTCCTCCAATAATGAGGCGGAATATGAAGCACTTTTATATGGGTTGCGCATGGCCATTTCACTCGGTGTCCGTCGCCTCATGGTCTATGGCGACTCAGATTTGGTGGTTAATCAGGTGATGAAGGAATGGGACGTCAGAATTCCAGCCATGACTGGTTATTGCAATGCAGTGAGAAAGCTGGAGAAGAAATTCGAGGGGTTAGAGCTTCATCACATACCCCGACTGAAAAATCAAGCAGCTGATGATTTGGCAAAAATAGGTTCCAAAAGAGAAGCCATTCCCAGCAATGTGTTTTTGGAACACATCCACACACCATCAGTTCAAGAGGATCCCTTCACTGAAGAGGCCCCGCAGCCAAAAAGTGCCACGGATCCGACTGAAGTTGAAGTTCCAGCTGTGGTCGACCTGATCATGGAAGTCTTGGTCATCACTCCCGACTGGACAGTACCGTACATCGCGTACATCCTAAGGAAAGAACTCCTAGAGGACGAAGAAGAGGCTCGACAGATCGCTCGTCGATCCAAGGCCTTTACAGTCATAAAGGGACAGTTGTATAGAGAAAGCGCGACTGGAGTCAGTCAGAAGTGTATAACACCAGAAGAAGGTCAGATGATCCTTGATGATATCCACTCGGGGACCTGCGGTCATCATGCGTCCTCTCGGACCATTGTGGCTAAAGCATACCGAGCGGGATTCTACTGGCCAAGGGCCAATGAAATGGCAAAAGAGATAGTCGACAAATGTGAAGGATGTCAATATTACTCCAATATGTCGCACAAGCCCGCGTCAGCTCTGAAAACCATTCCACTCGTCTGGCCCTTCGCTGTTTGGGGGCTGGACATGGTTGGACCTCTGAAAACGGGCAGGAGCGGCTTCCCTCATGTGCTAGCAGCAGTCGACAAGTTCACCAAATGGATTTAAGCCAAGCCTATCAAGAATCTTGATGCTTGCACTGCTATCAGTTTCATCAGAGGGTTAATATTCAGATATGGAGTTCTGCACAGCATCATCACTGACAATGGGTCAAACTTCGATTCCGACAAATTCAGGGCCTTTTGCGCCTCTCAGAGCACACGAGTCGACTATGCTTCGGTCGCTCACCCTCAGTCGAATGGACAAGCGGAAAGAGCAAACGACCTAATTCTCAAAGGACTGAAACCTCGATTGATGCGCGATCTCAAGCAGGCTGCAGGTGCATGGGTCGATGAGCTTCCATCAGTTCTTTGGGGATTGAGGACGACCCCGAACCGATCGACCGGAAGAACCCCATTCTTTCTGGTCTATGGAGCCGAAGCAGTCTTGCCGAGTGACATGCTTCACAACGCCCCTCGAGTCGAGCTCTACTCTGAAGATGAAGCAGAACAAGCCCGGCAGGATGCAGTCGACCTCCTGGAAGAAGAAAGAGAAATGGCCATGGTTCGATCGACCATCTATCAGCAAGACTTGCGTCGATTCCATGCCAGAAATGTGAAGAGTCGAGCCTTCCAAGAAGGAGACTTAGTCCTCCGCGTGGATCAGCAAAAACCACACAAACTCGCTCCTACTTGGGAAGGCCCCTTCATAGTCACCAGAGTCCTCCACAATGGAGCGTACCACCTCTACAATGTCGATCGCCAGATTGATGAGCCACGAGCCTGGAATGCGGAGCTACTCCGCCCCTTTTATACTTGAATTCTCACTCGGATGAGATGTAATAAGAAAAAACTCCTATAGTTTATTTATCAAAGACAAGAGCGTTATAATTTTCCCAGTGATTGTTATTGTTTTGTTTGCGTAAGAAATCCCCCAGTGGGTGGCTTAGCTGCGAATCCGCTTCGCCTAAGTTTGTAAAAATAATTTCCTACCGAGTGGTGAGCCAGCCTCCCACTCGGGGGCTTAGCTGCGAACCCGTTTCACCTAAGTATTTAAAAATCCTACCGAGTGGAGAGCAATCCTCCCACTCGGGGGCTTAGCTGCAGTCCAGTACTCGCCTAAGTTCTCTCACTCGGAGACTTAGCTGCAGTCCGGCACTCGCCTAAGTTTGAAAAAATCCTATCGAGTGGAGAGCGATCCTCCCACTCGGGGGCTTAGCTGCAGTCCAGTACTCGCCTAAGTTCTCTCACTCGGAGACTTAGCTGCAGTCCGGTACTCGCCTAAGTTTGAAAAAATCCTACTGAGTGGAGAGCAATCCTCCACTCGGGGGCTTAGCTGCAGTCCAGTACTCGCCTAAGTTTCTCACTTGGAGACTTATCTGCAGTCCGGCACT
>NC_041390.1:235367371-235434763 GCF_002162155.2 Triticum dicoccoides
CGCCTAAGTTTTCTCACTCGGAGACTTAGCTGCAGTCCGGCACTCGCCTAAGTTTGAAAAAATCCTACCGAGTGGAGAGCAATCCTCCCACTCGGAGGCTTAGCTGCAGTCCAGTACTCGCCTAAGTTTTCTCACTCGGAGACTTAGCTGCAGCCCGGCACTCGCCTAAGTTTGAAAAAATCCTACCGAGTGGAGAGCAAACCTCCCACTCGGGGGCTTAGCTGCAGTCCTGGGCTCGCCTAAGTTGGAAAAAATCCTACTGAGTGGAGAGCAAACCCCCCACTCGGGGGCTTAGCTGCAGTCCAGTACTCGCCTAAGTACGAAACACATCTCAATCCTCAAGGACGACGAGGTGCAGGTCGACTGCCGCCTTCTCCTTAGGAGCTTCGCCACAAATACAACATGCGCTTCATCCCACTCCGCAAGGACGACGAGGTGTAGGACTACTGCCACCTTTTCTTGGGGAGCTTCGCCACAAATACAATGTGCGCTCCATCCCGCTCTGCAGTAAAGAGGTGCGGGGCGACTGCCGCCTTCCCCTGGAGAGCTTCGCCACAAATACAATGCGCACTCCATCGCCGACCCGCAAGGGCAACGAGGCGCAGGTCGACTGCTTCCTTCTCCTTCGGAGTTGCGCTACAAATACAAAAGTTGTCTCGAATGAAGAACGAGTTCACTCGGCAGGGGATTCATGAAGATATTCAACGATAAACCAAGTTCAGTTAAATCCTAAAGGTTCCGGACCACAGATCGAAGTGCTCGGGCATTCACCCCGAAAGAGTTTAACGGTTACAAAAATCACTTGGCATTCCGAGGCAAATTTAAGGCGAGGCATAAAAGTTTTTTCACTCCGCGGGAGGAGGACTAGCAGGCTCGACGAACTCGTCTAAGTCGACGCCGCCGGCGATCCGAGTGGCTGCAGCGATGAAAGTCTCCATAAAAGATCAGAAGTCATGCTTCTGGGTGTTGGCGACCTTGATTGCTGCCAGCTTATCTTGTCGCACCTCCTTGCAATGGACGCGAACCAAAGACAGAGCCACATCAGCGCCACACCGGGCAGAAGACTTCTTCCACTCCTGCACTCGGTCAGGGATTTCGTTAAGTCGAGTCATCAAGGACTCAAGATCATTTTGGAGCGTGGCCTCTGGCCAAAGTGTCGGGTCGATCCGCGACATGGCGACCTTCAGTCGAGCCAAGTAGTCCACGACACCGTCGATGCGGGATTCCAGTCGGAGCAGATTCATGGCAGTTTCATCTTTCACGGGAGAATTGATTGGATCCAAACCTGGTTCGATCCGCCCAGTCTCCTCCTCGAAGTCCTGGCAAAACTCTGCATTCACGATCCAAGGATAAGTCAATTTTCATACGCTGAGTCGATACAAAAAAAATCAGTCAGAACAAAATGTGCACCTTCAAGCTTGATGAACAACTTCTTGGCAAGGCTCCTCAGATAGCTCTCCAGATCGTCCCTCCTGCGAGCGATGCCTTCCATCTTCTCGCACAGGTTGAGGTTCTCCTTCTTCCAGCGCGAGCACTCCTTGTTGGCTTCGTTCAGAGCAGATTTCAGCTTGGTATTCTCTTCTTCCAACTGGCCGACCGAAGCTAGTTTATGTTCAGCCAGAGCGGTCTTGTCGTCGGCCTCCTTTCGAGCAGCAGCCAAATCCTGATCCTTCTTCGCCAGAGCTTCTCTCAGTTTTTCTGCAAAGAAATGATGATTGATTTAGAAAGAGCAGAAGGGTACTCAAGCCTAAGACAAACCAGTCGATAAACTCGTCTTACCAGTGGCGCCGTCCTTGACCTTTTGCAGCTCTGTCTTGGCCAGCTCCAAGTCAAGGTTCAGTTGAATCTGATGTTTCTCCAAGTCAGCAAAGCGAGCTCCAAGATCACAAGATTTCTGAAATCAAAGGGGAGAAGTTATTTTACAGTGAAAAACGACAAAGACAATAAGTACTAAGACTATGGTCGACAGCCCGAAGTCCACCATAGTCTCGGGGACTACACCCAGTGGGTGCACTTTGCGTGCCCCCACCGGTTCTGATCCCACTCGATCGGCCCGCCAGAGTCGAGTGCAGGGAGTAAAAAAATGGGAGAGAAAGTAGAACTCAGACCACAGTCGACTGCCAGCAGTCGACCGCGGTCTCGGGGACTACACCCAGTGGGTGCACTTGGCGTGCCCCCACCGGTTCTGATCCCACTCGATCAGATCGAGTGGAAGAGACAAACTACCATTTTGGTTTACACTCGACAAAATACAAAGACTACAGTCGACTGCCAGCAGTCCACCGTAGTCTCAGGGACTACACCCAGTGGGTGCACTCAGCGTGCCCCCACTAGTTCAAAAATTCAATCGACGCACCCAGTGGGTGTACAGATGCAAAGATTTTCGGAAAGAGCCCTCAGATAGCATATCCTAACAGAACAAGCGGCGACCAACTAACCTGAACATTGCTCTAGAGAGCCGAGCTGGCATCATAGGCGGCCTGGCTGGCGTCCCGCACTGTCTTCATCTTCTCCATCATAATGCCCGCCTGGCGTATGGCTTCCTTGGCAGCATTCACTTCTTCCTCTGGGACATGATGGGTCACAAAAACTAAAGGCGGGTCAACAGGGGCCTGAGCAGTCGACGAGGAAGGCAAGGCACTCGACAATGGCACGGCGAAGGTAACAGAACCCCGGTTGGCATCACCAGCGTCCTGAACGACTGGCTCCGCCCTCGGCGTCGATTGTGGCACCTCGCTCGCAGGAGCTTGCCTATTTTTCCTCGTCAAAGGCCTCTCGGGCTCTTCATCATCATCATCAGGGAGGTCAACATTGTTAGGGGCTGTTCAAATTTTAATCGACAAAATACATCACCCAATGGTACACATTGCAGTTGAATCGACCAAAATAAAGACTGAATGGCAGAAATCATACCCAGATTAGAAGTGACCGCATCCTCCATCACCTCATCATCGTCCCTGTAAGCTGAGGTCCCAGAAGTAGCAGTGCTGCCAGCTCCAAAGTTCATCCAATTAAAACAAGAAAAACAAACATCACAGGGCGTCGAGTGAAGATAAAAGGAGACACTCACGCAGAAGCGACATGGATGTCAATCTTAATCTTCGGCAACGCCTTCCGAAGCTTCGGCTCTGCGACTTTGGGATGCTTTAACGCTTTTTCAGTCCGAGTTGGCGAAGAGGTCCGAGGACGCTTTGAAGACTGACCAGCTTGAGCAATCGCCTTTTCACGGGCGCTTGGTCGTTCTTGGTCAAGTTTGGACCGCCTCTCCCTGTGAGGAGGCGACTCGACTTCTTCTTCGTCACTTGGATCGTCGCTTTCTTCGTCCCCTCCACCGTCAGAATCCCATTCGCCACTGTCGCCGCCGCTCGCTTCTCCTTCCGGGTCCTGCTCTTGCTCTCCGTTGGGCATTGAATACATTTCAATAATGGCCTGAAAGAAAGTAGGGAGAACAAAGTCAGGCGACTCAGTATAGGCAGCTGCGCGAGTGAATTCAAATTACAAACAGAAGCTCAGAATCGAACCTTCTCTGGTACATGAGACTGGTCGAATGGAGGAACTCTCCTGGCTCCCCTGGGGTTGTCCTTGTTTCCGGTCATGCCCGACAGCCACTTCTCCAGTGTGTCATCATCGACCTCCTCCGGGTGAATCCGAGTGGAGTCTTCAAGACCCGAATACATCCACATCGGATGGTCTCGGGCTTGAAGAGGCTGGATGCGCCGCTGAAGGAAGACCTCCAAGAGATTCATATCGGTGACCCCGTCACGGATAAGCTGCACCACTCGCTCTACCAGCACCCTCACCTGCGCCTTCTCCTCTGGGAGCACCTTCAAAGGGGAGGGTTTCCTCACTCGGTCCATGGTGAAAGGAGGGAGGCCAGTCGACTGGTCTTTGTAGTAAAACCAGGTCGACTGCCATCCGCGAACTGAGTCGGGAAGAATCATGGCCGGAAAGGAACTTTTCCCTCTCATCTGAACACCAAGACCCCCACACATCTGAATCACTTGAGTCCTCTCGTCACTCGGATTGGCCTTTTTCACCGTCTGGGAGCGACAAGTGAAAATGTGCTTGAAAAGGCCCCAGTGAGGCCGACAACCCAGGAAATTCTCACACAAAGAAACGAAAGCGGCGTGAAGTGGTGGAGTTGTGCCCCAAAGAAGTTCAGAAATCCCTGAAAGAAAGGGTGAGGAGGCAAGGAAAATCCACGGTCGACATGGGTGGCAAGGAGAACGCGCTCACCCTCCCGAGGTTGCGGCTCGGATTCCTTCCCCGGAAGCCGCGCCGATTCATAGGGGATCAGCCCTTCTTCGGCTAGGTCGTCGAGGTATTCTTGGGTGATCGTCGAGCGGATCCAGTCGCCCTGGATCCAGCCCTTCGGCAGGCCGGTTCGTGAGGAGGATCCGCCCCGACCGGTCGCCTTCCCCTTCGACCTCGCCATCGCCTTCTTTGCCCGCTCCAGAGCCGCCGTCTTCTCCTTCCCCATCGTTGCCGGCGAGACGCGCACGAAGCGGTGGTGCTGGGGCGAGGGCGAGCGCGATGAAGGAGCCTGAGGAGGAGAAGAGATAATGGGGACGCACTGTTCGAGAGACCCCGGTCCGACGCCTTATATGAGGCCGCTTCCGAGTGGCTGACTGGTAGGCCCGGGCGGTCCTGTCAAATCCCGTAGCAATCGCGCGCACAATACGTGGCGAAAAAGGTGGCGCGGGGATCGAGGAGGCTCCGCCCTATCCCATCCGATTACTGTGGCCTCCCCCGTCCCGCGCGCTTCCCAAAATTCGGATCCCGTGAAATCTGCGGGCAGCAGAACAACTTGTCAGACCGAAGATCTCCTCCACACCGTCACTCGGAGCCCTTCAAGTAAAGAAACTCACTCGACAAAAAACTAAGAATGGATAAAGGCGACTGAAAAGGAAGTTGCTGTCATCACTCAGGTTCATTGATCCGAAACCAGATATGCTCATGGCATGAAAAATGAGTCAGGGAAATTCTCAACTCCTTCCCCACTCAAACCTCGATCCATTCGGGGGCTAATGATGAAGCTATGTACCTAGGTAGTGTTGGGTTTCGTAGTAATTTCAAAAAATTTCCTATGCACACGCAAGATCATGTGATGCATAGCAACGAGGGGAGTGTGTGATCTACATACCTAGTAGATCCACAACGGAAGCATTTGGTTGATGTAGTCGTACGTCTTCACGATCTGACCGATCAAGCACCGAAACTACGCACCTCCGAGTTCGAGCACACGTTCAGCTCGATGACGATCCCCGGACTCCGATCCAGCAAAGTGTCGGGGAAGAGTTCCGTCAGCACGACGGCGTGGTGACGATCTTGATGTACCACAGCAGCAGGGCTTCGCCTAAACTCCGCTACAGTATTATCGAGGATTATGGTGGCTGGGGGCACCGCACACGGCTAAGGAATAGATCACGTGGATCAACTTGTGTTTCTGGGGTGCCTCTGCCTCAGTATATAAAGGAGCCAAGGGGGAGGGGGCCGCCGGCCAGGAGGAGGGCACAGGAGGAGTCCTACTCTTCCCGGGAGTAGGACTCCCCCCCCCCCAATCCTAGTTGGACTAGGATTCCCCGAGGGGGAAAGAGGGAGAGGGGGGCCGGCCACCTCTCCTAGTACTAATAGGACTAGGGGAAGGGGGAGGCGCGCGGCCACCTTGGGCTTCCCCTTTCTCCTTTCCACTAAAGCCCATTAAGGCCCATATGGCTCCCGGGGGGTTCCGGTAACCTCCGAGTACTCCGGTAAAATCCCGATTTCACCCGGAACACTTCCGATGTCCAAATATAGGCTTCCAATATATCAATCTTTATGTCTCGACCATTTCGAGACTCCTCGTCATGTCCGTGATCACATCCGGGACTCCGAACAACCTTCGGTACATCAAAATGCATAAACTCATAATATAACTGTCATCGTAACCTTAAGCGTGCGGACCCTACGGGTTCGAGAACAATGTAGACATGACCGAGACTCGTCTCCGGTCAATAACCAATAGCGGGACCTGGATGCCCATATTGGCTCCTACATATTCTACGAAGATCTTTATCGGTCAGACCGCATAACAACATACGTTGTTCCCTTTGTCATCGGTATGTTACTTGCCCGAGATTCGATCGTCGGTATTCCAATACCTAGTTCAATCTCGTTACCGGTAAGTCTCTTTACTCATTCTGTAATACATCATCCTGCAACTAACTCATTTAGTTGCAATGCTTGCAAGGCTTTAAGTGATGTGTATTACCGAGAGGGCCCAGAGATACCTCTCCGACAATCGGAGTGACAAAACCTAATCTCGAAATACGCCAACCCAACATGTACCTTTGGAGACACCTGTAGTACTCCTTTATAATCTCCCAGTTACCTTGTGACGTTTGGTAGTACCCAAAGTGTTCCTTCGGTAAACGGGAGTTGCATAATCTCATAGTTATAGGAACATGTATAAGTCATGAAGAAAGCAATAGCAACATACTAAACGATCGGGTGCTAAGCTAATGGAATGGGTCATGTCAATCAGATCATTTTCTTAATGATGTGATCCCGTTAATCAAATAACAACTCATTGTTCATGGTTAGGAAACATAACCATCTTTGATTAACGAGCTAGTCAAGTAGAGGCATACTAGTGACACTTTGTTTGTCTATGTATTCACACATGTATTATGTTTCCGGTTAATACAATTCTAGCATGAATAATAAACATTTATCATGATTATAAGGAAATAAATAATAACTTTATTATTGCCTCTAGGGCATATTTCCTTCAGTCTCCCACTTGCACTAGAGTCAATAATCTAGATTACACCGTAATGATTCTAACACCCATGGAGCCTTGGTGCTGATCATGTTTTGCTCGTGGAAGAGGCTTAGTCAATGGGTCTGCAACATTCAGATCCGTATGTATCTTGCAAATCTCTATGTCTCCCACCTGGACTAGATCCCGGATGGAATTGAAGCGTCTCTTGATGTGCTTGGTTCTCTTGTGAAATCTGGATTCCTTTGCCAAGGCAATTGCACCAGTATTGTCACAAAAGAATTTCATTGGACCCGATGCACTAGGTATGACACCTAGATCGGATATGAACTCCTTCATCCAGACTCCTTCGTTCGCTGCTTCCGAAGCAGCTATGTACTCCGCTTCACATGTAGATCCCGCTACGACGCTTTGTTTAGAACTGCACCAACTTACAGCTCCACTGTTTAATGTAAACACGTATCCGGTTTGCGATTTAGAATCGTCCGGATCAGTGTCAAAGCTTGCATCAACGTAACCTTTTACGATGAGCTCTTTGTCACCTCCATATACGAGAAGCATATCCTTAGTCCTTTTCAGGTATTTCAGGATGTTCTTGACCGCTGTCCAGTGATCCACTCCTGGATTACTTTGGTACCTCCCTGCTAGACTTATAGCAAGGCACACATCAGGTCTGGTACACAGCATTGCATACATGATAGATCCTATCGCTGATGCATAGGGAACATCTTTCATATTCTCTCTATCTTCTGCAGTGGTCGGGCATTGAGTCTTACTCAATTTCACACCTTGTAACACAGGCAAGAATCCTTTCTTTGCTTGATCCATTTTGAACTTCTTCAAAATTTTGTCAAGGTATGTTGTTTGTGAAAGTCCAATTAAGCGTCTTGGTCTATCTCTATAGATCTTAATGCCTAATATGTAAGCAGCTTCACCGAGGTCTTTCATTGAAAAACTCTTATTCAAGTATCCTTTTATGCTATCCAGAAATTCTATATTATTTCCAATTAATAATATGTCATCCACATATAATATTAGAAATGCTACAGAGCTCCCACTCACTTTCTTGTAAATACGGGCTTCTCCAAAAGTCTGTATAAAACCAAATGCCTTGATCACACTATCAAAGCGTTTATTCCAACTCCGAGAGGCTTGCACCAGTCCATAAATGGATCGCTGGAGCTTGCACACTTTGTTAGCTCCCTTTGGATCGACAAAACCTTCTGGTTGCATCATATACAACTCTTCTTCTAGAAATCCATTCAGGAATGCAGTTTTGACATCCATCTGCCAAATTTCATAATCATAAAATGCGGCAATTGCTAACATGATTCGGACAGACTTAAGCATCGCTACGGGTGAGAAGGTCTCATCGTAGTCAATCCCTTGAACTTGCCGAGAACCTTTCGCGACAAGTCGAGCTTTGTAGACAGTGATATTACCGTCAGCGTCAGTCTTCTTCTTGAAGATCCATTTATTCTCAATTGCTTGCCGATCATCGGGCAAGTCAACCAAAGTCCACACTTTGTTCTCATACATGGATCCCATCTCAGATTTCATGGCTTCAAGCCACTTTGCGGAATCTGGGCTCACCATCGCTTCTTCATAGTTCGTAGGTTCATCATGATCTAGTAGCATGACTTCCAGAATGGGATTACCGTACCACTCTGGTGCGGATCTTGCTCTGGTTGATCTACGAGGTTCAGTAGTATCTTGTTCTGAAGTTTCATGATCATTATCATTAGCTTCCTCACTAACTGGTGTAGGTGTCATAGAAACAGTTTTCTGTGAAGTACTACTTTCCAGTAAGGGAGCAGGTACAGTTACCTCGTCAAGTTCTACTTTCCTCCCACTCACTTCTTTCGAGAGAAACTCCTTCTCCAGAAAGTTTCCGAATTTAGCAACAAAAGTCTTGCCTTCGGATCTGTGATAGAAGGTGTATCCGATAGTTTCCTTTGGATATCCTATGAAGACACATTTCTCCGATTTGGGTTTGAGCTTATCAGGTTGTAGTTTTTTCACATAAGCATCGCAGCCCCAAACTTTCAGAAACGACAACTTTGGTTTCTTGCCAAACCATAGTTCATAAGGCGTCGTCTCAACGGATTTTGATGGTGCCCTATTTAACGTGAATGCGGCTGTCTCTAGAGCGTATCCCCAAAACGATAGCGGTAAATCAGTAAGAGACATCATAGATCGCACCATATCTAGTAAAGTATGATTACGACGTTCGGACACACCATTACGCTGAGGTGTTCCGGGTGGCGTGAGTTGCGAAACTATTCCACAATTTTTCAAATGTACACCAAACTCGTAACTCAAATATTCTCCTCCACGATCAGATCGTAGAAACTTTATTTTCTTGTTACGATGATTTTCAACTTCACTCTGAAATTCCTTGAACTTTTCAAATGTTTCAGACTTATGTTTCATTAAGTAGATATACCCATATCTGCTTAAATCATCTGTGAAGGTGAGAAAATAACGATATCCGCCACGAGCCTCAATATTCATCGGACCACATACATCTGTATGTATGATTTCCAACAAATCTGTTGCTCTCTCCATAGTACCAGAGAATGGTGTTTTGGTCATCTTGCCCATGAGGCACGGTTCGCAAGTACCAAGTGATTCATAATCAAGTGGTTCCAAAAGTCCATCAGAATGGAGTTTCTTCATGCGCTTTACACCGATATGACCTAAACGGCAGTGCCACATATAAGTTGCACTTTCATTATCAACTCTGCATCTTTTGGCTTCAACATTATGAATATGTGTGTTACTACTATCGAGATTCAACAAGAATAGACCACTCTTCAAGGGTGCATGACCATAAAAGATATTACTCATATAAATAGAACAACCATTATTCTCTGATTTAAATGAATAACCGTCTCGCATCAAACAAGATCCAGATATAATGTTCATGCTTAACGCTGGCACCAAATAACAATTATTTAGGTCTAATACTAATCCCGAAGGTAGATGTAGAGGTAGCGTGCCGACTGCGATCACATCAACTTTGGAACCGTTTCCCACGCGCATCGTCACCTCGTCCTTAACCAATCTTCGCTTGATCCGTAGTCCCTGTTTCGAGTTGCAAATATTAGCAACAGAACCAGTATCAAATACCCAGGTGCTACTGCGAGCATTAGTAAGGTACACATCAATAACATGTATATCACATATACCTTTGTTCACCTTGCCATCCTTCTTATCCGCCAAATACTTGGGGCAGTTCCGCTTCTAGTGACCAGTCTGCTTGCAATAGAAGCACTCAGTTTCAGGCTTAGGTCCAGGTTTGGGTTTCTTCTCTTGAGTAGCAACTTGCTTGCCGTTCTTTTTGAAGCTCCCCTTCTTCTTCCCTTTGCCCTTTTTCTTGAAACTAGTGGTCTTGTTGACCATCAACACTTGATGCTCCTTCTTGATTTCTACCTCCGCAGCTTTCAACATCGCGAAGAGCTCGGGAATAGTCTTGTTCATCCCTTGCATATTATAGTTCATCACGAAGCTCTTGTAGCTTGGTGGTAGTGATTGAAGAATTCTGTCAATGACGCAATCATCTGGAAGATTAACTCCCAATTGAATCAAGTGATTATTATACCCAGACATTTTGAGTATATGCTCACTGACAGAACTGTTCTCCTCCATCTTGCAGCTATAGAACTTATTGGAGACTTCATATCTCTCAATCCGGGCATTTGCTTGAAATATTAACTTCAACTCCTGGAACATCTCATATGCTCCATGACGTTCAAAACGTCGTTGAAGTCCCGATTCTAAGCCGTAAAGCATGGCACACTAAACTATCGAGTAGTCATCAGCTTTGCTCTGCCAGACGTTCATAACATCTGGCGTTGCTCCTGCAGCAGGCCTGGCACCCAGCGGTGCTTCCAGGACGTAATTCTTCTGTGCAGCAATGAGGATAATCCTCAAGTTACGGACCCAGTCTGTGTAATTGCTACCATCATCTTTCAACTTTGCTTTCTCAAGGAACGCATTAAAATTCAACGGAACAACAGCACGAGCCATCTATCTACAATCAAACATAAACAAGCAAGATACTAATCAGGTACTAAGTTTCATGATAAATTTAAGTTCAGTTAATCAAATTAATTAAAGAACTCCCACTTAGATAGACATCCCTCTAATCTTCTAAGTGATTACATGATCCAAATCAACTAAACCATAACCGATCATCACGTGAGATGGAGTAGTTTTCAATGGTGAACATCATTATGTTGATCATATCTACTATATGATTCACGCTCGACCTTTCGGTCTCCGTGTTTCGAGGCCATATCTGTATATGCTTGGCTCGTCAAGTATAACCTGAGTATTCTGCGTGTGCAACTGTTTTGCACCCGTTGTATTTGAATGTAGAACCTATCACACCCGATCATCACGTGGTGTCTCAGCACGAAGAACTTTCGCAACGGTGCATACTCAGGGAGAACACTTCTTGATAATTTAGTGAGAGATCATCTTATAATGCTACCGTCAATCAAAGCAAGATAAGATGCATAAAAGGATAAACATCACATGCAATCAATATAAGTGATATGATATGGCCATCATCATCTCGTGCTTGTGATCTCCATCTCCGAAGCACCATCGTGATCACCATCATCACCGGCGTGACACCTTGATCTCCATCGTAGTATCGTGTCGTCTCGCCAAGCTTGTGCTTCTACGACTATCGCTACCGCTTAGTGATAAAAGTAAAGCATTACATCGTGATTGCATTGCATACAATAAAACGACAACCATAAGGCTCCTGCCAGTTGCCGATAACTCGGTTACAAAACATGATCATCTCATGCAATAAAATTCAGTATCATGTCTTGACCATATCACATCACAACATGCCCTGCAAAAACAAGTTAGACGTCCTCTACTTTGTTGTTGCAAGTTTTACGTGGCTGCTACGGGCTTAAGCAAGAACCAATCTCACCTACGCATCAAAACCACAACGATAGTTTATCAAATAGACTCCGTTTTAACCTTCGCAAGGACCGGGCGTAGCCATACTTGGTTCAACTAAAGTTGGAGAGACAGTCGCCCGCAAGCCACCTATGTGCAAAGCACGTCGGGGGAACCGGTCTCGCGTAAGCGTACGCGTAATGTTGGTCCGGGTCGTCTCGTCCAACAATGCCACCGAACCAAAGTATGACATGCTGGTAGGCAGTATGACTTATATCGCCCACAACTCACTTGTGTTCTACTCGTGCATATAACATCAACATAAATAACCTAGGCTCTGATACCACTGTTGGGTTTCGTAGTAATTTCAAAAAAATTCCTATGCACACGCAAGATCATGTGATGCATAGCAACGAGGGGAGAGTGTGATCTACATACCTAGTAGATCCACAACGGAAGCATTTGGTTGATGTAGTCGTACGTCTTCACGATCTGACCGATCAAGCACCGAAACTACGGCACCTCCGAGTTCAAGCACACATTCAGCTCGATGACGATCCCCGGACTCCGATCCAGCAAAGTGTCGGGGAAGAGTTCCGTCAGCACGACGGCGTGGTGACGATCTTGATGTACCACAGCAGCAGGGCTTCGCCTAAACTCCGCTATAGTATTATCGAGGATTATGGTGGCTGGGGGCACCGCACACGGCTAAGGAATAGATCACGTGGATCAACTTGTGTTTCTGGGGTGCCTCTGCCTCAGTATATAAAGGAGCCAAGGGGGAGGGGGCCGCCGGCCAGGAGGAGGGCGCAGGAGGAGTCCTACTCCTCCCAGGAGTAGGACTCCCCCCCAATCCTAGTTGGACTAGGATTCCCCGAGGGGGAAAGAGGGAGAGGGGGGCCGGCCACCTCTCCTAGTCCTAATAGGACTAGGGGAAGGGGGAGGCGCATGGCCACCTTGGGCTGCCCCTTTCTCCTTTCCACTAAAGCCCATTAAGGCCCATATGGCTCCCGGGGGGTTCCGGTAACCTCCCGGTACTCCGGTAAAATCCCGATTTCACCCGGAACACTTCCGATGTCCAAATATAGGCTTCCAATATATCAATCTTTATGTCTCGACCATTTTGAGACTCCTCGTCATTTCCGTGATCACATCCGGGACTCCGAACAACCTTCGAGTCATCAAAATGCATAAACTCATAATATAACTATCATCGTAACCTTAAGCGTGCGGACCCTACGGGTTCGAGAACAATGTAGACATGACCGAGACTCGTCTCCGGTCAATAACCAATAGCGGGACCTGGATGCCCATACTGGCTCCTACATATTCTATGAAGATCTTTATCGGTCAGACCGCATAACAACATACATTGTTCCCTTTGTCATCGGTATGTTACTTGCCCGAGATTCGATCGTCGGTATTCCAATACCTAGTTCAATCTCGTTACCGGTAAGTCTCTTTACTCGTTCTGTAATACATCATCCCGCAACTAACTCATTTAGTTGCAATGCTTGCAAGGCTTTAAGTGATGTGTATTACCGAGAGGGCCCAGAGATACCTCTCCGACAATCGGAGTGACAAAACCTAATCTCGAAATACGCCAACCCAACATGTACCTTTGGAGACACCTGTAGTACTCCTTTATAATCACCCAGTTACGTTGTGACGTTTGGTAGTACCCAAAGTGTTCCTCCGGTAAACGGGAGTTGCATAATCTCATAGTTATAGGAACATGTATAAGTCATGAAGAAAGCAATAGCAACATACTAAACAATCGGGTGCTAAGCTAATGGAATGGGTCATGTCAATCAGATCATTCTCTTAATGATGTGATCCCGTTAATCAAATAACAACTCATTGTTCATGGTTAGGAAACATAACCATCTTTGATTAACGAGCTAGTCAAGTAGAGGCATACTAGTGACACTTTGTTTGTCTATGTATTCACACATGTATTATGTTTCCGGTTAATACAATTCTAGCATGAATAATAAACATTTATCATGATTATAAGGAAATAAATAATAACTTTATTATTGCCTCTAGGGCATATTTCCTTCAGGTAGGGTCATGGACCTGTCCAAACTGCCCTACCCAAGGACATCTCTAGAAGAAATCACCTTTCAATCGACTTGGAAGTGTTCCACTCGACAGACTCGGAGACACTCGGCCAAGAAGCGATCACTTGACCAAGACCAAACCACTCGACGGCCAGGAGACCTAAAGGCACTCCGCACGCTAACAGCCGGTTATTAAGTAGCTTTTATGATCATCATAACACTTTATTAAGGGCGTTACTAGTAACGCCCGACCTTAATGTATTTAAAACCCTGCATAACTGAGGGCCGGAGGGGCCCGACGAACTCTATATAAGCCACCCGTCCTCAGTGTAAAGGGTTTGCACCCCTGTAATTCATACACGCATAATCCAGTCGACCGCCTCCGGGCTCCGAGACGTAGGGCTATTACTTCCTCCGAGAAGGGCCTGAACTCGTAAACCTCGTGTGCTTACAACTTCTCCATAGCTAAGATCTTGCCTCTCCATACTTACCCCCCTACATTACTGTCAGACTTAGAACCACGACACCCGCCCCCAGGTGAGCTCCAGTTCCTCCGCCCCGTAATCTGCTCGAGCCGCACGCCTAACGCCATGGCGGCAAGAGCATGGGCGGTCACGGTGGTGACTGGTGAGGACTAGCTTGAAGAGGAGGAGTCCGCCACTATAAGGACCTTGTTCAACAACACTACTCGGGCCTCCAACAATGGCAGGTTGGGGATATCTGAGATGTGTCCTCTCTGCCTCCAGTAAAGATTTTGTGTGATTGTTTGTTTTGCAATATATTAGGCAGTGTTATTTCTTCATGTTATTACCTGCCCATTTGAGACGTGAGCAAAAGAATAGCGGCGATGCACAACCCTACACAGCGCCACTCGTTGTCATCTTGTCAGTCAAGTAGGAGCATCGGCGGCTGCTCCACGCCTCCACCATGGAATCAAATGGGTGAGGTCTTTTGCCCCTTTCCAAATTCTTAAACCTCCCACTTCTATGTATATGAACTTGTTCTTACTTGTTACTCCAATGTTTTAATTAGTATAAGGGTGCAGCGGCTGTTCTATTCATTAGTTGATCCATCTCCCACTTTATATTGCCCGTCATCTCCCACTCTTTTTATCACACAATTCAGTAGAAATTCTTTTCGGTCGTATCTTGCCAAACTGAAGTAATATATTCAAGCCAAAGAGTGTACTGGCAACAATTGTAAATTCAGAAAACAGGAAGAAAATAAACTTGATGATAATGCAATCAGAACAGAGAGTTATGGACATGTTTCTTTACGTTTCGCATACTTTTGCACCATCATTATCAGTTGTGGATTGTGATCACTTGGTTCACTAATATAGTTGCTTGTTGATCTTGGTTGCCGTTTCTAGTTTGCCCTGTCATCTTGCTCATAATGCAGTCAACTTTATTTCACTTTCAGCAACATGGATCATTCGATCCTTCTGCACACTCAATGAACAAGGGAGCTAGAACGCTGAAACTTTTCGTATTTTTAGTTTGTTGATGCATGATTGTTTTTCTTGCTATCATTGTCATGACAATGACTAGCTAGAATGTGCTGATGTATTTTTTCATCCATGTTAACCACTAACCCACAGCTTAGCTAGACAGAGCTTCTTCTTTTTTTGCTATACAAACGCTTATGTACCTTACATATTCTTTTATTAGCATACAATTAATCAGTGTTGCACACTGATGGCAGGAATTCTACTATACAGGATTATAACAAGGGGAAAGGATGAGGGAGAAGAGGACTCTATGAAGAAAGAACAAGAAGGTGTCCCTGAAAAATAAGCAGCTGGAGAACAAGAAGCTTATTGTTGACTTTCTACAGAAAATGTCGTAACACCTGAGAAAATTGTTGGTGAGAACATCACACATGTTCTTATAGTTTTTAAATGAAAAACTTTTATGTTTATCTCTTTTTTACTAGAATAGCAGATTATGGGGCATAGATATTTGAGAAGGCTTAGTGCAATTAATCCCTTTATCTTACAGTACTTTACACATGGGTTCCATTATCAGAATAGGAGAGCCTAGCAGTACAAAATCAAGGCTCTATACTATATTGTTGGCCAAAGGTTATACATATGTACCTATACTGATTTATTTATATTTGTAGCATTTGAGATGGTTGGCTTGTCAATGCTACAAATCGGTATTTCTACTTCTAGAGAAATGTATGTTCGTTTTCTGAATAACTGCTATTGACCTTACATGATTCTTTGAAGTCATACTAATTTGGATTTGTTATGACATACACTTGAACATTTATAGTAGAGATATCTGACTTTGTCTGTTGGAAATTGATATCAACCAACATGGATAGTGCTATTGTTCCTTTGCATAAGCCAAATTAGTCCCGACTATTATAGACTGCCATTTCTTATAGCACTAGACAAAATGAATGTGGTTACTCACTGTTTCAGATGAGTTTGTCAACAATTTGGCAATGTGGTGTCGAAGTCTTTGCCCATGAGGTTACACCTTCAAGGGTGACATTGAAGAAGCATTCATATGCACAGATATAAGAGAAGATCAACTTGCACGTACAAGTTGTGTTGCAGACGATGGGGTCATGCGGTTGAATGTGTCTGGTCAAGTTGAGCAAGAAGCATGATATCATTAACTAGATGTTCACAAAATTTCTTCAAAGTTTATTTGATGGTGTGGCATATTTTTTTCTGGTTAAGTTTTCTGTATATTTCTATATTTATTTGTACAAACTGGAAGCTACAGATGAACTTCATATATACTTTGCCAACTTCGTCCAATAAGATCAAAATATGCAATATGTTTTTGAATAGTATATATACTATATGTTTTTGAATAGTATATGTATGTTTAACAATATTCAAATTCTTTCTATTCAGAGGGAAATAATCTTTTTGATGGTAAATATATTCCAAAGCAATATAACTATCATTAGATTCACTAATTCATGCATTATCGATAGTGGTAGAGGCAGAGAAAATGTTGTCAGATTAGAAGAGTGTAGGTTCTATGATGATGGGTACGATTGTGGTGTGGAGCTTAAATTTGTTGCTCCGTGACAACGCACGGGCATTCAGCTAGTAGGTCCTAATGGATGTTCCCGAACTGTTCGCGAACGAAAAAACAAAACGAACAACTGACCCATCAACACATGATGACCGGCCCATCCCCAACTTTTCCTGGCCTTCCCGACCCCGCGCACCACCGTGCATCTCCCCGCCGCGCGCCGCCGTACATCCCGACACCTGCTCCTGCCGGCGTCGCCTGAGGCCACCGCCAGCCTCCCCTCGACACCACGCGCCGACGACCACCACCAACTTCCCCCTGAGGCGTCGCGCCGCCGGCCACCACCAACCTCCCCCAGACGCCGCGCGCCAACCGCCACCACCATCCTCCCCCACGCCTCGCGCCTCCGGCCACCACCAACCTCCCCCGGACGCCGCGCCCCGACGATCACCACCTTAATTTAGTCCGACGGGCTGGTGGGATCGACCACCTCCTCCGGCGACCCCTCTGCTGACCTCCTGTCGTTGCCCCGCTACAATCTTTCTCCCGCGGCCGCGCCCGATCCAATGTCGCCGGCTTCCGCCGTGCGCCACCCATGCCGACAGCAAGGCGACACCCACCTGTAGCACAACCTCCCACACCACCCTGGCTTCCCCACCTACAACACAACCTCTCGTCCGTGCAGCCACGCAGTCCAACTGCGTGCGACATCCCTGTTCGACCTCTCCAGCCTTTGCAACCCCGTGTCCCGCCACCGTCCCGTGGGTAGTCCAAGCTGAGGTGCAGCCTCATCAGTAGCATAGCATTAGCCATTTTGATTTTTAACACATACATCTGGCTTGTCTTGAAGCTCCATTATCTATAAAAACATTGGGGAAACTTCATGTTCTACATAGATGGGGTTGTGTTTGTGATTGTCCCCCATACGTGTTTGTTTTAATGCATATAAGGGGATTTTTTATGTGGCCTAATTTTTTCTATCATCTAACTTGGTGGTTAACTTCAGGCCACGGATGTGTGGACAGAGACGGCGTGGTTTGAGAGGAAGAAGAAGGCATTACGGCGAACTTAGTCGCGGATGGATCAATCGAGCCGAGGTGCCCCTGCAAGTCTCTCTCACACGCAAATTATGCTGGTGCTGCTCTTCTCTCCTATGTGATTGTTGTTGCTGCTACTTCTCTCATTAGCTGATTTCGATTCTACACACCTTTTGCTTCTGGTAGTGCCACCATAGGGAACTAGCCCATCCTTATCTTACGGAAGTGGATCTCAATGGTTTGAAGGGTACTACAGTTAAAAGTGGCTGGGAATTAAAGTTCAAGTTAGGTAACTACAAGGTCTATACGAATTGTAACCTATTGATTATAGAGTTTGTGTGTTTTCATGTTTACTGCAAGAGAAACCCCAACCGCTTGCTGCCAACGTGCTCTAACCCTAGTGCCTCCATGATGGAGGTCGTCTCACAGCCTAGCGACGAGGTAACTCATCTTCCTTGTCCCTCTCTCTCAATATTTTGCAGACCACCATTTTCTTTAGTAATTAATAATGCCGTAGTCCAGTGTGTTGATCTTCTCCAGTCCAATGTGTTCTTGGCTGGCTGGATACTCTAGCTGTCTGTTGTTTTTCATTCGGTTCAGGTTGCTCTGGGATTTGTCCATGTTCAGAAGGGAGGTAATTAACTTGGGTGTCCAGTTCTGAAGCTGGAGTAGTACATACTGTATAAATGAGCAAAACCCCAATCAAACTTTAATAAGTGCGTACAAATAAAAAATGTTGCATTGTACTAATAAAAAACAGAGGGAATACATGATGTATTCATGCTCCTAGCTACATACAGTAGTATGTACTGCTTCTCAAAAGCAGGAGACTGGAAATGTATTCCGCTCTTTTGCTGGTAGTACTTGTGATTTGGCTTCTAAATTTTATAAGCTGCTGATGAACTCAATGTACGACTAACCTGCAACTGTGATATTGGTGAGTTTCAAATTATGAAAGCAGCACAAACATTTATAACGTTCTATGGTTGACAAAATGAAATTTTACTACCTACAGGACTTGTGTGTGCTCAGGTTCTCCTCGCATGTCACTCCGTCGTTGTTGTCTCTCCTGGATGTTGTCTGCAGCTGGACGTCGTCCGCTGGCTGCTCCTGCACAGGCTGCTTCAAGGTACTGCCCCAGTCACATGCTTGAATAGCTAGGTTGTAGATGGTGGGAGCCAGCTTTTTAATTGCCAAGGATCTTTCGTTGCTTCGCTAGCTCGTATACTTCTCTCGTGTGTGCATGTTCATCCATGGATAACAGATGTACAGAGTGCTATTATGTGTCTGTCCTTGATAGCTTGATGTGCTACATTGATTTTATACATACAGTCCTATGGTATTTTTCCTGTAAACTGCAAATGAAAAAAGTATTTTGAGTTGCAAATCAATAATGCAGGATGCTCTTTTTAAGAGAAAGAAACTATGCAAGTTCATATATTGATTCTGAGAGAGTTCAGGGTGGTTGGTTACGGCCTAATAATTTTTTGGGTGTTTGTTACTTCATATATTTAATCCTACATTTGTATCCTGAAATTTTCAGTGAAGTATGATTCGGAAAACTGTGCGAAGTATGATTCAGGAAACATACTTCATGGGCATTCCTCATCATAGATTCAGGAAACCAATGTTATCTTGTATAGATGGTGTCAACAAAAAGAAAAAAGAAAATGTGTTCTCACGTTTCTGATTAGTGTGCCCACTAGATGTTTCCAGAAAAGAAAAAGAAGAAATGTAGTTGAAGTTGTTCTCTAGTACAAGACACTTATGGAAAAGAAGAAGAAATGCAAAACTTAGAAACAAGAACAGTTTCCATCTCTCTGATACAAACAAAGATTTCTCCAATGTTTTCACTACTTGCAGTTCAAAAATTCTTGCATCCATGGCAGGTCGAGAAAAATTCTTGTGGCGGTTCGAACAAAATTCTTGCGGCAAGTATGAAAAAAATGCGTGTGGCAGATCTCCTCAAAAATGCTTGCGGCAGATGTCCTCCTCTCTCTTTGCGTGTGACCATTGTAGAGATCTTTAATTTTCTTCGTTCTTGTGTATGAGTTGATGCCATCAACCAATTTTACGTCATTCTTACGAAAACTGTGTGTGTGTGCATTCTGTGTGTGTTCGTGCAAAAAATGGGTGGTTTAATTTTCTTTTTTGTATTTATAACAGAAAGGGAAGGAAGTTCAATTATACGAAATGAAAAAGTGCAAAATAGTAAAATGATAGAAAGTTCGTGTACGAAATTCGGGTGTAGAAATAAAATGTAAATTCACAAAAGGAGTTCATACATATAAAAAGTTGAGGTTCGCATAGAGAAAAAAGGTGCATTTCTCAAAAGGATGTATTGAAAAAGTACGTGTTCGCTAATTACTGATGTTTATATGGTCGACTCCGAGTAGTAAAAATGTAGAGCTCACACATAACATAATGATAATTATAAAATTGTTCAAGTATTGCCCTCCAGAAAAGTTCATGCATATAATAAACCGAATTTGGGAGGGTTCGAAAAAATCAAACCCATCAACGAAAAAATGTACCTAAAAAGGGCAAAATAACCTAGATGTTCAAATTTGAAAAATGAAGTGGCTTGATGTTTATTAAAAAACTAAGATTTTTTTCATTACAAAAATAAATAAAAGCTAGAACTCCGAATTAAAAAGAGGATCAGTTCGATGATTATATAAAGTTCAGATTTCCTTCCTATTAAAGAATGAAAACTAGAAGTTCAAAATAAAATAATGCAATCGTTTGATGTATAGATGTCAGAAAATCCAAATTCGCTGACAAGAAGATGAAAGGAAGTTCAAAGAAAAATAAGTGTTCAAAAATAAAAGAGAACTTAGAAGCGGATATTTCACTGTATCAAAAATAAAAATAATAAGAAGTTTGAATTTAAAAATAAAGAACTTCAAATATAATGAAAATGACTTTCATCGTTTCTAAAATTAAAAAAATCCAGAAGTTCAAATTTAAATTATACACGGTTCAATATTTACAACAGAACTAAGATACTTCCGTTACTAAAAGAAATAAACCAAGAAGTCCAAATTGCAAAAATAGAGAAGTTCGATATTTATAAAAAAATCAGATTTTCCTTGTTACTAAAGAAATAAAATGAAGAAGTTCTAATAAAAATAAAGGAGTAGCTCGATGTATATAGAAAACTCAAATTATTTCCGTTCCTAGGAAAATAAAAGTATGAAGTTCGATTTAGAAAAAAAATGATTCTTATTTAAAAAATTATTTTCTTTCTAAGAATAAGATTAAGAAGTTCAAAAAATGTGAAGTTCAAACTAAAAAAAGGAAGAAGTTCGTAGTATATTAAAACCTAGGATTTACAAAGTTCTGATTCTATGCTCTCTACATGCTTGTTTATATGTCAATGAGAACCAATACTTTTGTTCTTCATCTTCTTTTGACGATGTAAAAAAGTTAGTGAAGTTCATGTATTATTGTCGCTGAAAAAACATAGATCTACCACTCCACCTGCCGCATGTGCGCTACCGTCGGCAACTCTGACCACTCCAACCTCCTGCTCTTCTCTTCTATAAAGAAGTTCAAATATTATTGCCCCATAGGTTCATGTCTTCAGAAGATGTACCACTATTTTCTTCTCTCCCAAAGAGTGTGTGTTTTCAGCACTACAAACGGATCAATACCCCCGAAGAAAAGAATTGGGAAACAATATAGAAACTCTAGAGAGGTTGGGGACAACAGGGTTTCTGTAGAAAATAATGTTTTATTCCTACACGAAGTCCAGAGAGGTTGGCGAAGAGCATTTCATTCCCGTATACTCCCTGTTTTTAAAGAAATGAAGTTCAAAAACAAGAAAATGAGAAGTTCAGATTATTTAACTTTCAGAAAAAGACTTAGATATTTTTCCCGTTACTATAAGAATAAAATGAAGATGGAGAAATATTTTATTTTTTTGGAGCAATTTGATTTCAAAAAAGGAAAATCAGGAATATCAAATTTAAAAAAATAGAGTAGTTCGATCTATACAAAAAAAAACTCAAATTCTTTTTATTTCTTAGCAAAATTAAAGTACGAAGTTTAATTTCTAAAAAGGTATGTTCAATGTTTACTTAAGAATCATTTTTTCTAAAGATGACGCGGTTCGATGTGTTAACCAATTTTGAAAGGAAACAAAAAGAAAAGGAGAAGTTCAATTTCTAAAGATGATGCGGTTCGGCATGCAAACCAATGTTGAAAGAAAACAAAAAGAAAGGAGAAGTTCAATTTCTAAAGATGACGCGGTTCGACGTGCTAAACAATGTTGAACGAAAACAAAAATAGAAGAGGTTCAATTTCTGAAGATGATGTGGTTTGACGTGCAAAAATGTTGTTTTGGTGTCTTAAAATATTTTTATTCACGAAAAAGGATTAAGAAATAAAACCAGGAAGTCCATATTAAAAATATGGAGCAGTTCGATGATTATAGAAAACTCAGATTTACCTTGTTATTAAAAAATGGAAACAAGAAGTACAAAAATAAAATAACAAGAAGTTTAACTTTAAAAAAATAGAGAGCTTCAAAATTCATAAAAGGGTTTAAGAAAATCAGATTAAAAATTCATAAAAAAACTCAAATATTTTCACGTAACCGAGAGAAGTTCAGATTGATTACTGCCAGAAGTTCACGTCCTCCGTCGGAGAAAGTTAAAAAAAAGTCTAAAAGTTTTGTTGTTATATGTTCAAGTCCTCCGTCGGAGAAAGTTAAAAAAAATATTGTGTGAGAGGTTTGTACAAAAGAATATCATTTGTGTAACACAGACGAATGAATGAGAAAATTACAAACAAAAATATGTCAGAGAAGTTCAATGTTAAAACAACAAGAAGTTCGACTACTATAGTGAATGAATTTCAGATGAAAAACTTTTAAAATCGCCGTGAGTATGAAAAAACGATCAACACGGGAAAGTTGTGTGTTTATATCAGCTTTCCACCGGTATATTACTTTCTCAATCCCGGTGAGTGTTCCGGTGAGTGGATCGAGAGCTACGGGCAAAAAAAGCACGTGAAAAACAGAGTGAAGTTCAAGTAGACATGTCGAAAAGTTCAGGTTCTTCACGTGGTGAATTTTTGAAAAATCTGTTTCGCGATAAAGGCAGAACGAATGATCTCACCATTTTCGAAATTACTTAAAATAGGTAGCAATTAGAGAAAACCATCAACATGAAAAAGTTTCGCATTTTCCTTAGCTTCTCAACGGTATATTATTTGCCCCATTCCGATAAAGTTTGTAGAAATTATGGAAAAAATACGTTTTTAGTCATTTTCAAAATTGACTTCAAACAGTAAGGAATTGGGAGAAACAATATATACCAAAAAGTTTGACATTTTCTCAAGCTTTCCAACGCCATATCATTTGCTACATTCAGACCTACGGTTAAAAAATAAGCTCAAAAATACGAACTCGATGCAAGTTGGACCATTTTCTAAATTACTTTTAAACCGTTCAAAATTAGAAAAAACATTAAACATGAAGAAGTAGAGCATTTTCATAAGCTTTCCAGCGCCATATCATTTGCCTTAATTGGATTAGCCGTTTAGAAATGACATCGAAAATACGAACTCGACTGTTCGGTTTGCAAAATTTTACAATTTTCCAAATTACTCTTCAACCGTAGGGAATTAGAGAAAACTTTCAACATGTGGAAGGAGCAGTTTTGCAGCAGCTTTCTAACGCCATATTATTTGCCTCATTCAGATAAACGGTTTTGAAATGCAATCGAAAATACAATTCATGTTTTTGTGTGAAGAAAAAATGGTTTTCAAAAATGCTCTTAAACCGCTTACATTTTGCCAAAAAATTAACTTGGGTCATGATACTCGTGTACATAGCTTTCCAACGGTATATCGCAAGCCCCATTTGGGCAATGTTTGCGGAAGTTCAACCTAGCACTAGGGGAAGTTCTGGTCGAATAACTCAGGCAGTAAAATTGCAATAGAGACATGTTTCATCATGACCCGAGAGCAAATCCGCCAATGAGCGAGATTCCTATTTAAAACGGGCATTTAGTTGCTAAAAACCGTTTGTAGATTACACTTACATCACATAGAGCATGGCTGACCAAAAAAATCACGCGAGGAGACACAGTTGAGAAGATAGCCCGAAGGTCGGGTACCTACAGAGGGAAGTTCAGGCGTGTAACTCAGGAAGTTCATGTTGTGATCAGAATAATATTTTGATCCCGTGATCAGAATAGTGTTTATCTAACACCGTCCGACCCATGCCGCAGCTACAAACTAACCATGTACGATGGCGGACCAAACTGCGCACACAAAAAAACCACCTTATCCCTGCCACGGTGCTACCCACCCCACTCCTCTCTCCCCCGTGCTCCTCCATCCCATGACCTGCCCCATCCCACTCCTTTCTCCCCCATGCTCCTACATTCCATGGCACCGCCACCTCCCTCCCCGCACCCCACGGCACCGCCGCCTTCCTCCCTGCGCCCCCGCTGCAGCACTGCAGCCTCCATCCCCGCGCCCCAGCTGCAGCATCACAGCCTCCCTTCCCGCACCGCTGCCGCCCTCGCGTCACTGCGCCGCTGTCTCCCCAGCGTCGTCGTTCTGCCGCCTCCCTCTCACCCCTGCGCCGCCTTCTCCCCGGCGCTGCAGCGCCACTGCCTCCCTCTCGCCATGACGGATCGGAGGTCCTCCCCCATGAGCCTCCTCCTAATCCCATGTGCGTGGTTAGATACATGGCTGCCGACAGTGGCTGATCCACCACTACCCTGACCACCTTCTCCCCTATAGTGCACGAGAAGAGCCACCCTTCGCGTCGACGAAGTCGAAGGTGAGTCCACCTGACCCCCTCTATTCTACTTCCTCCACCGTGGAGCACTATCTACAAAAAGCCGGGGAGCCACACGAGGTAGATGGAGGGACGGTGCTGCGACATGCAGTTCACTCAAAAGAGGTTCGGCGGGCATGTTCTGTGCAGGTTTCTTGCAGTGCCCTAGCGAGCGCTTTGAACATTCTTGGTTTGATACACATCATAGGATCTGCCTCCCCTTATTTGCAACTCCTTTGATTTTTTTTGCAGCTCACTCACTATTCGTTTGCAGTTCATTGTGAGAATCCATGGCGCTAGCCGCATTGCTCCTTTTCCTATTGCTACGTCTCAGGAGAGGACGAGCTCTACCGCACTGGGAACCATGGTGTTGGGCGACATCGGCAAAGATGGTGTGGTGGTTCCCTTCTTCCCCAACAACAGAAGTTGTGGTGCATCTATGTAGTGTTTGAAGTCCAGGAATATTTTGTTTTGCCTTTTCAAATTTCGTTCGGGCACAACACTGCAGTTCGCCTGGGTCGTCGCGACGGTGCGAGGGCGCTTGCAATGTAGTGGATGGGTGTGCAGTAAATCGGCGAGGGTGCTTGCAGTGCGGTTGCGTGATGCTCACGGTATTGAATAAATTTGTTTGAAGAGAGACAAAAAATGTAGTTCACTCCATTTGTCTAGCAGCTCACTATCCCTCTGTATGAAGTGTAATTTGTTTCGCGTGTCTCAAAATTCAGGCGACTACATCAACACTTGGAGTGCGTTTGCTCCTCGGATGTGGTTCACCTTTGAGATTGATGTTGTTCACTTGAGCCCAACATGAAAAGTGCAAAAACATTAGCAAAACAACAGGATAATAATGTGGTTCACTTCGATATCTGTCGAGGTTCACTTCCTCTCAACTCTGTGGTACACTCTTGTTCATAAAAAGTTGAATAAAAGACAACAAAAACTCACAAAAAGTCGTGTGATAAAATTTACGTGCGACAAAAGAAATCACGAAGTTCACTTGATAGTCGGATGCAGTGCGGTTTTCCGTCTGCAGCAGTGCGTTATTCTCTCTGATGCAGTACACATGTTGATTTGCGTGCCCTGCAAAACAAAGTGGTCGTATTTTGGTGATTTCAAAACAACTCTTAAACCGTAAAGAATTAGAGAGAGTGTTCTACATGAAAAAGTTTCACCTCTTCGATATCTTTCCAACGGCGTATCATTTGGATCATTCCGACCAGCGGTTTTCAAAAAATCACGAAAAAGCTGTTGCTGCCACTCATCGTCCGCTGCACCATTTTTAAATTAATTTAAAAGCATAAGGAATCTCAAAAACATTTCTACCTATGAAAGTTGTGCCTCGTCCGTAGCTTTCCAATGGCATATCACATCGTCATTTCGACAAACAGTTAAAAAACTGGATCAAAAACAATACCGAAAATTTGCAAAAAAAATTGAAAACACAATTCCGCGATTTACTAAATTTGAAACTGCTCTTAAACCATAACGAATTAGAGAAACTAATATATATGAAAAAGTTGTGCCTCGATGATATCTTTCCAATGGTGTATCGTTTGCTTCATTCCAACCAGCGGTTTAGAAAAAACGCGAAAAAAGCTCGTTGTCACTCGTCATGGGCCGCACCATTTTCAAAACTGCTCTTATACTGTGAGGAATCTTGAAAAGTGTTCAACATGGTGAAGTTGCGACTAATGCATAGCTTTTTAACGGTATATTACATGCCTCGTTCCAACAAACGGTTAAAAAACTAGAGTGAAAAAGGTACCAAAAAACACCGCATGTAGTTTTTTCCGACGCGAAGTTCACTAGTCTCTGTATTGCAGTACCTTTGCTACAGAAAGTGCAGTGCCCTCGCGTTGAGTGTGCAGTTCGTAAGTGTTAGTAGAATAACTATTTTGCTAATATTAGCAGAATAGAGCGTGTAGTTTGGACAACACTATTATGACCGTAGGATCAGAATAGTTATTCTGATCATAACAGCCCTATATAGGGCCAGACAGGGCCCTCCCGAACATCCCAAACTCAGGGACCAGGTGCGATCCTGACCCTGATCCTGACCCCGATCCCCGCCTCCTCTGCTCCTCTCATCCCCTCAAGCACCGGCTGGCCATCACCTCCGCCGTGATTCGCCGCCATCGACCTCCGGGATCTCCCCTCCCATCGCTTCTACCACCGTCCCTACCGTCGGTCCCCTTCGTTCCACCTCCCGTCCGACCGTCGGCGTGGGCGAGCGAGCGACGGCGGATGCCGGTGTGAGGGAGCCCGCAGCGATAGGAGGCGACGAAGCTGCCGGCGTGAGGGAGAAACCTTGGCGACATGTCAGCGGCAGAGCCTTCTGATCTAGCAGCGCAACCATTTGATCTACAGGTACATGATCTTCCTGCCTCTTCCTCGTTGATCTTCTGATCTAACATGGTGCCACAAGAACCTGAACTTTCTTGCTGCAGGCATATGAACTTTGCGCCATTTGCAAGCCATGGAATGCCATGGGATTCCTCTCCAAAATGTCATGCACATTGCTCTCAAGGTAGCCTATCTACTACTGGAAAAAGGGTGGCTGAACTTCTAGCAAAGGTATGGTTGAACTTCCTGCTATTTTTTCTGTTATTTTCTTTACGACATGTGAAGTTCTACTTGTGTGTGAGCCTCACTCCAGGCTGCAAAAACAAAATATCTGGCTACTGTCTACATATGTTAAAAAATGTGGTAGGGGAAACACCATGTGAAGTTCAACTAGTAAAATGAGACAAAGTTCAACTAGTTAAACTTCACATTGTGTTCCCCTCCCACATCTGCAGACATGAAACAAAGCAAGAAACAAGCAGTTCAGGTTGTTATGTAGTTGTAAGTTCAACCATGCAATGACATGAAGGTCAGGTTTAACTATAGATAGGAGTGTAGCTGTGACTCGTGTTCAAATATCAGTAAACCTTACCCCTTGACAAACCAGAAGTTCAGATTGTGAAGAATGCTCAGTTAAGCTACAAAAAAGTTGTGACTCATTCGCTTGCAATCTTTGTATTATAACAACAATTTTATGGGAAGTTCAGACTATGAAGAAAGCTTAGTTCAACTACACCAGTATAGGTAGATGTGACTTGTGCTAATACATATTTTATAATGCCAGCAGGATGAGAGACGCAGAAAGAAGGTTAGAACTTCCCATCAACAACTATACAACCCTAAGCCTGTATGCGTTACTCCACCCCCTGAATGGGTCACACCTCAAACACACCCTCGGCATTCCCAATCTGCTCCACACCAAAATTGGGTGACACCCGAAAACCTAGCAAACTTCCAAGATGTTGGGTCACACCCTGATCCGCACCATTTTGCGCCTCCACCTAATTGGGTGATGCTGGAAATCCCCCGCGGATTCTATATATCCACCAGAAGAC
The DNA here is from genome assembly GCF_002162155.2 of Triticum dicoccoides. Taxonomy (NCBI): domain Eukaryota; kingdom Viridiplantae; phylum Streptophyta; class Magnoliopsida; order Poales; family Poaceae; genus Triticum; species Triticum dicoccoides. The sequence continues at coordinate 235,395,351 of NC_041390.1, forward strand.
TTCCAAGTACATTGATGGCGGAGGGTGTTAGCTTTGGTTGTGGGTATAACTCTGGAGGTTATCCTGGTGTGGCTCGTCAATGTGAAAGAGCAGCAAGTAAACCAGATGTCAGGACAATTCCAATAGTAACACACTCACAGAGGAAAGTGCTTTGCACACTACCATCGACGGATGCTGATCCTGCTGCTACAACTCGTGATCGTACATGACATGAGGTTGGTGGATTGTTTGACAGAACAAAAGAGCAAACAAAAACCAGGGTTACCGTACCTCCAGAACCACCACAAGGCAAAAGGACACAAATAAGAGAGAGGCCATCTTCAATCCTCCTACCTCATCATGATCCACTCCTGCACCCTGCTATGGTAACCCCACCCTACCCCATCCCAGCGGGCCAGCAACAGACTCTGGTGGAGTTGCGATCATACACACACGTAAGTGAACCAAAATTAAGTACTTATATATGCATCTGTTCTGATCTGCTATTATTTACCACCACCAGCATAACATATTTATAAATAACATATTAATGTACAGTTTGATTTTTTTTCTTTTTCTGCAGATGCTGGATCTCCCAGATTACCTAATACCAAGACTTAAGATGCCATTCAAGAATGTAGACAAAGCCTGGGAATTTTACAACCGATATGCAAGGCACGCTAGTTTCACATCAGGAATGATAATCACAAGTACTTTGTTTGCGTGTTCCAAGGGAAACACAATCCTACTGTTTCATAGGCTGACAGGAAGCAAAACAAAACATTGCAGAGGACATGCTGCAATGCAAGAATGAGGGTGAAGGTGCAAGAGGATAACACTTGTATGGTGGTGGACATCGAATACAATCATAATCACCACTTCATCCAAACTGCTGACATGCTGGTATTCTTGCACTCACACAAGAATTATGACACCACTATTTTGGAGTACGTAAAGCTCTTGTTGTACCATCATGTCAAACGTACAACAATAATGTCCATGCTATGAAAAAATGAAGATGGAAGCTAATTCCTGAGCATGATTGGACGAGACCTACTAAACCAGTAAGTATTGGAAAATGCACATACTGTAATGTACATAGCATCCTAAGTCACCACCCTTGATAGCAAAAATAACAAATGCATGTTTGTATATATAATTTTCAGGAAAGCTATCAATGCAAGGAAAGATGACTTGGGTGATGTATTGAAACTTATATCTTTCTTTAAAGACATCAAGGCAATCAATGATGAGTTCTTCAATGACATACAAGTAGACAACGACAATGCAATAAAAAACATTTTCTGGTCCAATGTAAGTTGCCAAGGAGCGCATCAAGACTTTGGTGATTGCATAACATTCGATACAACTTACAAGACCAACAGATTTCATATGCCTCTGGGAGTGTTCGTTGGAACAAACCACCATTTGAAGTCGACAATATTTGTTGTTGCCCTAGTCAGAGACGAAGATGCAAAATCATTCAAGTGGCTCTTTGATACATTTGTACGGTGCATGTACAACAAACACCCAACTTGCATTCTCACAGGTATGTTGCGTACATATTGGTTGAATTTGAAAAGAAAGTAAACCATGCAGTGCAAACAATGGCAGCACAGAAGTCCAACAACAGTACAAGAAGCAAAAATATATGTGAGATGATTAAATAATCATTATGCTATCTGTGAAGTGCAAATACAGGAATCATAGAAGTTCAACAACACTGTATTATGAAGAAAAAATATATGTGACAACCACTGTTTAGAAATAAAAAATTTGTTTAGAAAAATGTAGTTATGGCTGTGAAGTTCAAGCACTGTCAGCACAAAAGTTCAACAACACTGCAGTAAGAAAAAAATACTTGTCACATGATTAGATAGACCTATTGTTGGCTGTGAAGTTCATGTAACTGTACCACAGAAGTTCACCATCTAGTGCGACAAGCAATTTACATTTTACATGATTAGTTAGATGAATGAAGTTCAATAAAAAACTCTATATCCTGATTTTTTATTCATGCATACCAATGCCCATCAATGGTAAAAGCTATACCACAAGCATTCCCAAACACCGTCCACGAGCTATGCCACTTGCACATCCTCAAGAAGTTCAAGGAATACCTGGCGTTGATGTACAAAAAGTATCCAACATTCAAAGAGAGTTCACATCTATCTTAAAAAGTCCACTAATGCCAACAGAGTTTGAAGCTCCATGGGCTGCACTCGCGCAGAAGTACAACCTGCAGAACGACCCAATGATGATGCAGCTGTGGAGTGATAGGAAAATGTGGCTATCATCATATTGCAAGAACATTTTGTATGCTAGAATCACTTCGACACAACGAAGAGATATCATAAATCACGTGTTGAAAAGAGGGTTTGTCACGGGGACCCAGAACATACACAATTTTGCTAGGAGGGTAAATGCTTGCATACAAACCCGGTTGTAGAAGGAGAACGAGCAAACGATGGCTAGCATGGTATTAAGACAAAAAACCTCATATTTTGAATTCCTTGAACATGTGCACTTGCTATCTATATAGAAATCAATTACTCTGCTCGACTAAACACTATTTTTGACATATGCAGAAAAATCCAGTGATAAAAACATATCATGGCTATGAGGAAGACATGGCTATCAAGTATATGAGAACCGTATACAACGAGATGAGGGAGAGGATGAGAAACAACACACTCTTCCACGCAAAAAAACAACAAAGGACACTAAGTACCTTGTGTACTACCACAACAAGGGCGACAATGATGAGGAAAGAAGGTTTGCCTGGTCAATGCATGAATTCCAGGTTGTAGTTGACCCAAAGAATAAAATATATGAGTGTGACTACAAGCTTTGGACCTACACAGGTGAGTGCAAAAATGAAATAAATAAATAAACAGCTAAACTACTAAACTGCTACTATGATATCACTATATACTACCTCATTGTTGGCTCACAAACAATGAATTGTGCATTTATCACACTATAGGTCTGTTCTGCCTGCACATCATGAACATTCTGGATTACCTGAGGGCTGACGAGTTTCTGGACAAATATATCATGAAACGGTACACCACTGCTAAATCGTAACCAACATTTGATACAATGGACAACAACACCATAGCATCCGATGGCAGCTCTAAAATCTCCAAGCAAGACATCCTGCTGCAGCTAAATTTGACAGTTAACAAGAAAGCAATGAGATGTGATCAACAATACGACAGAGCCTTCTATGTTCTCAAGAGGCTCGTAGAAGAATTTGATGCCATACATTTAGCAAATCAAAGAGATGCGAATGAAAGAATGGATGAAGAGGATGCTAAAATTGAAGATGGTCTTGCTTATTATGAAGCTGAAATGCTCTAGACCGCTGCTCAAGCCGATCAATGCAAGGAGGGTGCGGGTCATTCAATGCAACAGCAAAAACAACAACATCTGCAGCAAGGGGTGATGGAGCTGACGTTGTACTCTAAGACAAAGGGTAGGAAGAAACATTTTGCAGCAAAGAAAAGTGAATAGAGAGCTCAAATAAAGGCACCACCTGTAGATAGAGTGGTGAAGCTGGATGAGAATGGAGTGCCACTTTGACAAAGGCAATGCAGTCTATGCAAACAGGTTGCAGGACACAACAAACTGACTTGTAAAACACTTCTGGAAAGAAGAGATACCGAGGAAGTCAAGCAACCCAAACCTTAGAAACATAACAAGGGACCACACCTAGAGAAGGCTAGTATTAGGTCTTGTAGCATATGCAAGGAGTATGAACCACACAATGCACGAACATGCCCGAAGCGCATAGAAGTAGCTGAAAAGAGGAGTCAAAAGCCAGAAAAGAAAGGGAAAACAAAACCTAGAGCCAGCATAAAGGAAGCGGTGGAAGATGAAGATGAGCAAGTCTTTGAAGACGAGGACGAGGAAGAAGAAGAAGATGAAGACATCGTCGATGAAGAGGAAGACGAAGAGGAAGATCAACATGTGAAACATGAACCACAAGCAAGAAAGACTAGGAGGGGCGTAAGGCTGAGGAACAATTAGAGTAGGCTGACTCAACAAAGCCCACTTATGTCATGTCAGTATCTATTATGTTATTCCACTATTGATAGAATTTTTGGAGAAGTTCAAACTAAGCACATTGTCCAAGTTTTCAAAGTACTTATACTGTAGTAGTTCATGTAAGCTTATGTGCAAGTTCTGGTATAATGTGAGGAGGTGCTGATGTTGTATTTCATAAAACAGCAAGCAACACTACAAAAAAAACTTCTGTGATGATACGTGCTTGTCATGGTAGGTCACTTTTTCTGTCATGCATGTACATCCATGATGTTTTTATGACAGAATCAAGATAGTCATACATGTGCTGTCATTGAAGCGTTCCATGACAGTACCAAAATTATCATCATGGAAGTGTCCACTTCCATGACAATAAATGGCGTGTCATGGAAGTGCTTTCGTCAAGGGTAACCGACACGTGGCATCGACCATAACGGGTCACCGTTAAGCTATCGAGTTCCGGTTTGGATCCGGTAACCCGTTAACAGCCTGGACCGATGGGGATTTTCCACGTGTAAAATTCTCAATGGCCATAGGAACCACGTGTCGACTCGCCGTTGGGACAGATGTCATCCACTCATTGGACCGGAGGCGCCTATGATATGTCAACACGTGGCACGACCAAACAAAGGCCCATTCTGGTGAAAAGCCCGACCCGTTTGACTTGGCCAAAAGTAGCGAGCCGGCCCACGAAAAGCCTGTTAACGACATGTTCGCATATAGCCCATTTACAGCCTGCTAACTCACGACCCGTTAGGGCCTATCCGAATTAGGCACAGTAGCGTCATCTGGGTCGTCCAATATGATTCCACCCCATTGTAAATTCCGGCTCATGTATGGCCCATGACGTCTTTCGGCCCATACATGCCCTTTGTAATTGGGCCGATTAAATGCCCGAGGTGAAACTAGCCCATTATGAATAGTGTAACACTTTATACCCATTAACGACCCATTATTCCATTGGACATTCCCAGCCCGTGTTACCTATTGGCCTTCTAAGGGCATTTATTGTTCGGCTCATTTCCAGAATTCGGTTACTTACGGTCTGCTACTGGCCTGTTTCGCTTGTGGACCGAATTCAACCTACGGTTACAGTCGGCCCATTTATGGCCCATTAACCCGTTGGGTTGTTTTCATAGTGTCATCAAATATGGCCTATTAACGGCCCGTTATGGTCGGGCTAGAAACAAACAATTTCCACTCTAGCCCGTTTACGTCCCATTTTGCGGACCGCTATTGGTCCACAAATAGTACGACCCATGTTTGGCCAAACGATTATTTGGCCCGTAGAAGGCCCGTTGATTATACGGCCCATAGAAGGCCCATGGCTCCTACGACCCCTAGAAGGACCATGGATCCTATGGCCCGTAGGAGGCCCATGGTCACTACAGCAGGTAGTAGGACCATGGTTACAATGGTCCATGTGTTGCCATAGTTATTGTGGCCTAGTTAGAAAAATAGGTTATTGTGGCCACTAGAAAAAAGAGGAAAAAGAACTGCAGTGACTACAAGTAAACAACTATACAAGACAAGAAGGAAATAAATAAGCAAGCAACTAACGCAAGGCTATTATGGCTATTACACATATTACATCCACTGGGCATCAAAGTTCCCCAACAGTGCAAGTATAGGGAACAAAGAAGCATATTACATACACTGGCTGTCTAAATTGGCCACCAGTTCAAATAAACGAGGCAGCAAAACAAGTCCAAAACTAAAACAACTTCAGAAGAGCTCAAGAAATGTTATCCTGGGTATCCACCATGCTGGCAATAAGCTTAGAAAGCTTATTTGCTTTCTCCTGTTTGGTGCTAAATCTTCCAACGCTTGTTGTTGCACCAGAAAGTATGCATCTGAATTCTCCAAGGACTTCCGCAGTCCTTCGGCTTCTTGTCGCAGCACAGCTAATCGATGTCTTTCATCTTGTAGTTGAGACTTAAGAAACTGAACTGATTCAAACAGTGAGTTCGAATAGCTTGTGCCAGTGGTAGTGGCTAGTAACTCGGACACGACACCAAGACAAGACTTTGGGATTGTCACACTGTCTTCAAGATAGTTTTCCCTTAGATGTTTTTGAAAGTGCTAGTTATCGACAAGAGGGGGGGGGTCAATAGGCGATTTTTATGAAAATCTTCAAACCACGAGGTCTTTGAAGACAAACAATAGAAATGAACCTATCGATATGCAGCGGAAGGTAGACTACACTAGACAAGCCATAGTCAAGTATGCAATGAAGTGAAAGCATGAAGACTATCAGCAGCTAGGTAGTATGGATCAGGATGGAAGACAGTATGAAACCAAATAGTAAACAGTCTTCACTCAGTGAAGTCAATATGATCATACAGGCAAGCAATGACTTCACGAAGCCAAACTGTAAAGTAAATGGATGTGAAGGATAGAACCAGTTGCTTGGTGAAGACAAGGATTTGGTAGACCAGTTCTAGTTGTTGTGACAACTGTACATATGGTTAGGGAGGCTGAGATTTAACTTAGAAGACCACATCTTCACCTTATTCCCCTTGAGCTAAGGACACCCAGTCCTCGCCCAATCACTCTGGTAAGTCTTCAAGGTAGACTTCCAAACCTTCACAGACTTCGTTCACTGGCGATCCACAATGACTCTTGAATGCTCAGAATGCGACGCCTAACCGGCTAGAGGATTCATAGTCCTCAAGTGTAACAAGTCTTCAGGTCATGCAGACAGAAATACTTCAGAGATGCCTAACACTCTTCGGCTGTGGGTGTTTTGGGCTTTGTCGTCGCAAGGATCTCTCTCTCTCAAATGCTTCGGAGGTGGGTTGCTCTCAAACGACAAAAGCCATGCACTAACTCTGAGCAACCACCAATTTATGGTGTAGGGGGTGGGCTGTTTATAGCCGGGAGGCAACCCGACCTAATTTGTCCCAAATGACCCTTGGTCAGTAAGGAACTGACCCGTGTCCAACGGTCGGATTTCAAACACACACGGTAGCTTGACTTGGGCTACAAGTAAAGCTGACTCATCCAGCTCTGGATAAGATTTGCTCTCATTGTCTTCACTCGAAGACATAGGATTTTGTTGAGCACCACTTCAATCACTCTGACTTTGTTCACTTGGACCCCATTTAACAATACGGTGGTTCCTATGACTCAACAAAGAAGAAAAGGAAACTATGAAACAACTATGTCTATGCACTCCACAGTCTTCATATGAATGTCTTCTCATGTCATAATCTTCATCGTGAATGTATTCACAAACCACCATTGTCTTCAATGTCTTCACACATTTTTAGGGGTCATCTCTGGTAGGTAAACCGAATCAATATGGGACTACTACCTGTGTTATCCTACAATTCTCACAAACACATTAGTCCCTCAACCAAGTTTGTCCTCAATACTCCAAAACCAACTAGGGGTGGCACTAGATTCACTTACAATCTCCCCCTTTTTGGTGATTGATGACAAACAATAGAAGTTTTCAACAGGGATTAAAAAATATGTGAGAATTGAGGATAAAAGCATTGTCTTCATAAGTTGCAAAAGGCTCCCACTGAACATGTGCATATAAGTAGTTTGCTCTTGAATGTAAATGCACATGGCAGGTTTTACTTTGTCGAGATCCTCATCAACTTACGAAGACAATTCATCATGCATATAAGTATAATGAAGATAAATGACATGCACAATGAAAAATGGACGTCTGCAAAATGTCTTCATGCGGAATTTATCACCGCATCACAAAGTGGTAGCAAAAACGAAACAGACGACCATCAAGTTTAAGTGGTACAACTAAAAGAACCAAATGTTTCAAAACGAGTGTTGTAAGAACTTAGCAAAATAATGCAACCACCCATATGGACCCGCTTGAAGACTATCAACCTCATATGCTTCTCCCCCTTTTGTCAGTTAGGATCAAAAAGGTTTGAAGACATAAATGATCTACTCGTTCCCAGTTGGAGTAGAGGATGGAGCAGGGTCGTCGTTGGAGTTTGGTGGTGCAGACGGGCCTGACACAGTATCGTGATGTAGTGCAACCATGGTTGGTGAAATGTCATCGTCTTCTTCATCCACGACTCTCGCAACAATAGTTGTAGACAAAGATGAATGCTCAGAATCTTCAATGGAGGGAGTGTGATGCCAGCTTGCATTCTGAGGAGGTCTGGAATCAAACTTGAAGTGTTCGGTGAAGCCATCTGCACGCAGGTCATCATCAGAACATAGCAGTGTGAGGCTCTTCCAGGACCACCGACAGGCTTCATGGGCTACAAATATGTTCTTGGTGGCCAAGTTACGGATGCGATTGACATCCACCAAGAGGCTCTGCATCTGACACTTTAGCCAGTCATGATGCTTATCCTGCTTCTGATGCAATGCCACCAGAAGCTCTTAGTCATTGAGTACATGAGATCGCTTCTGAGGCCTTTGGGCAATTGTACTTGCAGTGGCTTCGGTGTTGGCTCGGTGAGGAAAGCGCATGTTACCGGCAAGAGGATATGCAAGGGTTGCAACATTGGGCACAAGGATTCCTTCGATTGGCTGCGTGAAGCTTTGAAATTCAGCATTTTCAAGATATAGTGGCTGCTTTGCAGGCTCGGGATAGATGGCTTCAATAGACAGATCAATCTCTGGCAGAAATACAAGATGGTTGCACGTTGAGGGCTGATAGTCAATAGTGCAATGAAGGTTAATCAAGCGCATTGCCCATGGTGCGTAGACCTTCACACCAAACAGATCGATTCTAGAAGTAGCAAGTTGTCTATCGGTGCACAAAAGGAGGGGTCCTATTTTGTACCCCTTTACTTGTGCGCGGGCAGTTGGAGCCGCGCCTGCGGCCACACCTAGTGGGGTAGATGAAGGAAGCAAAGCTACAAGAACACCAGAGCAACGCCAAGCCAGAAACACGAAGAGCAGAAGGGCGAGGTGAGCCCCCCGGCAAGGCCCTTGCCGGGGCGGCCTCCACAGCCCCGGCAAGAACCTTGCCAGGGCAACTTGCCCAACACCAGCAGAGCCGCCACCCTTAAGCCCAAGAGTTCCAACACCATCAACCACTTTGGAACCGAGGCTCGGGAGGCACCTCCATGGTGGCATGCAGATCTTTGTGGAGACCATAAGCACGCAAGACTAGATGATAACCAGAAGATGACGATCCTTGGCAAGATCCTTGCCAAGGATACCCACGAGACCCCCGGCAAGACCCTTGCCGGGGACGACCACGATTCCACGGCAAGACCCTTGCCGGGGGCCCGACAAGACTCTTGCCGAAAACATCCGTGTCGGTGTAAAAAAGTAGGGGCTCTCCTTTTGCACCCCTTTACTTGTGCATAGGAAGTTAGAGCCGCGCCTACGGCCGCACTAAGCAGGGCAGAGGAGGGATGCCAGAGCACAAGATGACCAAAGCAACGCCAAGACCAGGGACGCAAACAGAGCAAGAAGGTGAGGTGGATTCCCCCGGCAAGACCCTTGCCGGGGTGGCTTCCGCAGCCTCGACAAGATCCTTGCCGGGGCAACTTGCCTGACGCCAGCAGAGCGCAGCACCCTTTAGCCCAAGGGGTTCCAACACCATCAACCATATTGGAACCAAGGCTCGGCAGGCACCTCCATGGTGGCATGTAGATTTTTATAGAGATCATAGATATATAAGATCAGATGAGAACCAGAATATGACGATCCTTGGTGTGATCCTTGCCAAGAAAATCCATGAGACCCCCGGCAAGATCCTTGCCGGGGACGACCGTGGTGCCGTAGCAAGACCCTTGCTGGGCCCTCGGCAAGACCCTTGCCGAGGACGCCTGTGGGGCCGCAGCCAGGCCCGCGTCTGCCAAGACTCCACCGCCGCTCCCCATACAGCTGCCAGCTCGACCAGCTAGGCAGGCATCTGCGTGGCAGCGCGCGGCCTCTACACCAACTCAGCAAGCACCTGCGTGGTGGCATGCAGATCATCGTGAAGGATCCACCACTGGGCTAGCCCAGCAGCCAGCCAACGTGGCGCTACAACGCCTCGTCAGCTTGGACGCGCGTCGGAGCCAGGCGAGGCGACGACAGCTGGGACGAGCTTCTTTGCCATCCCCAATAAAGTAAGAAGGGCACGTCGTCAACGCATTAAATGCATTTGTCTGACGATGCCAGGGGATAGACTCAGCGCCTATACACCTTTCCACCTCCTGTGTGCCACTATGGTGACCCCTTTTTGTCTATAAAAGGAGGCCCGAGGCATACCGGAGGCGGATTCAGCTCTTTTGGACTAGGGAGACACCATAGCTAGTTCAAGAACACAAGAACACTCCAATATACATCAAAGTAGGACTAGGGTTTTACGCATCTCTGCGGCCCGAACCTGGGTAAACGATTTGTGTGCTGACCGCCAGACCCGCTCTTTGCACAACCCCGCACCCGCCAACCGTAGAAGGGATCCCAGTGACCCCATAGGTGTCATTTTCCACCGACATCTCTGGCGCGCCAGGTAGGGGGTGCGCAGTTGTGAAAATCCGATCTGGTTGAAGCAATGGCTTCATCGTGGTTGTCACTTCAAGCAAGAAGATGACCAAACAAATGACGTCCTCAGTGGACGCGGTGAACGCTCACGCAGTGGCAGAAAAGCTAAGTCATGCAAGACTTTGAGTAATTCCTTTTTATATATAAGGTTATCGTCCTCGACGATCTTGCCCTGTGCATGGAAAACCTGCAAGCAATGGGGCCCTACCACTATTGGCAATGCCCTCGTTCTGTTTTGAGTCTGCTCAACAATTCGAACGGCTGCGTCAAGAATGACAGGGTGACCTTCTGTGATTGGCCACACTCTCGTTCTGTCTCGAGTCCGCTCGACAACTCGAGCAGCTACGTCAAGAGTAGTGAGGTGGTTTGCCCGGCAACAAGCATGCCCGGCAGGCCATTGAGGATCCATCCTCAAGGCACCGCCTGGGTTTCTACGCGAGCAAACCTACCCGATTAACGTAGGGTGGACATACAAAGGGAGATCAAACGGTGCATCGTTTCGAAAGTACTGCGGGGTTATATTACATCATTTGTTGCTGCGGTTCTAACTAAAGATAAAAATTGTCTTGGCCATGAAACTACAACGACGATAAGAAACGGGGTGCCTAGTCCCGGTGCTGGCCTTGTACCCTTCGAGCTCTGTCGATGCGGCTGATGATGGGCTCGATGCGCTCCTCAAGTGGCGCGGGGTCCATGTTGTCCGGCAAGCTATCCAGCGAAACTTCGAAGTCGAGGTCAGGGTTCCAGTACGCCATCTTGGTGAGGACCTTGGTCATGACACCCCGGCAAATCCCCCGGGCCTCTTCGGCGAGAGAGGCTGCCCTATTGGAGTGGAACCGCTCCAGGGCCCCGAGAACACCCTCGAAGAACAAATTCAGCCTGGCATTAGGACTCACATTCGGCTCCGGGACGCACCTCACCTTTGGCATCCCCATGGTAGCCAGCTGCCTGGTGATCCTGTCGGCGACATCGGTGAGGCGGCTGATCCAGAGCTTCTCGCCCGCCACGAAATCTGCGTGGCTGACGACGTCATTCTTCTGTAGCTGCCTGTCCTCCTCCTCCAGATTCTTGGTCAGGGTTTCCTCCCGGGCCCTGACCTCAGAGAGTGTCCCCTCAAGGCCCTCCAGCTTCACCTTCAGGTCCTTGATGGACTCGTTGGTCGTGGAGAGCAGATCGGCCTTGGTGAGGGACATGGCTAGTGCGTCAGCCAAAGTGCATTTGGCCGTGTCCCTCTCCCCCGTCAGCTCCAGGACTTTCTTCTTTAGCTCATCGTGCTCCACCTCCAGCTCGTTCACCTTGCCGGCATGGGCCTGGGCCTGAGTGTTGAGGGCCTCCTCGTGCCTCTGCTCTAGCTCTCGGGTTCACTGCACGACGAGCTCCTTGACCTCCTCGTCCTTTCCGCGGATCTTCACGGCGAGTTTCACCTCACGAGCGGCGAGGTCCTCCTCCTGGGAGTTCAGCTTGACCTGGTGCTGACGCCGAGCGGCCTCCTCCTCGGCGGCCTGCCGACTCGCTGCCTCCTGGGCCTTCTCGACATCGGCTTGCTTCATGACAAGCTCCAGCTTGTGCTCGGCCAGCTGGTCCTGGGCGGCCTTAAATTCCTCATAGGCCTGGCGGAAGCAGGCCTACGCCTCGGCGACGCGCCATTCGAGGTCCGCCTCTGCCTTGTCCACCACCGCCATCCTGGACTTGGCCTTGTCTAGGCGGGCGCGGTGAAGCGCCTGAAGCTTGTGGAAGCTGGCGCTCATGCTCTGGAGGAGCCGCTCTTCCTGTGAACTGCCGCCACCGATGCTCGGTCCGTAAACAACCTCAAGCCAGGCGGTAGCAAGCACCTCGTCGTCAAACATCTGCCCCTCGGCGGGCGCCCTGGTGCTCGCCGTCCATGGAAGGTGGCCGTACAAGTCATCGCCCACCTTCAGATATTTGCCCGAGCCAGAAGCGGCGGAGGAGGAAGGCTGGTCGTCGACCACCTCCTCCTCGGCAGCGGCTTTACTGGCCTCCCAGGCAGGCCCCTTGCCGGCCTCCTCGGCAGCAGCGTCGCCGGCCTCCCTGGCAGGCCCCTCAGCGGCATCCTCAGCAATGTCCTTGGTGGCCTCCTTAGCGGCGATCTTGTCGGCCTCGGCCGCGACATCTCCGGTGACCTCTCCGATGATGGTGTCCACGTCATCCCGGTCCGCCGAGGAAGGATCTGGGTACCGAGAAGGAAAATGAGGCGAAGTCAAGATCAAAATTTGAATGAATAAAGATGAGCGGGAACGGGAGGTGAACAACTCACCTGTGCGAAACTGGGACGAAGTGGCCCCCCTCCCCACCGACATTCGGTGCCGGGACGGAGCTGCTGGCGCCCAGGGCCTCCTCCTCCTCCTCCTCTGTGCGCATGGGCACGGTGCTTGGCGCCCTTGCCGGGGACACCCCTCGGGGCTGCGTGGTTGATGGGGGCGGCGTGTTGGGGGTAGCCCTCAGTGGCTCCTCCTGCTGCCGTTCTCCTCCTGCAACCACGACAAGGTCAGCACCAAGAAATTGTGCCCCAGCGCACGTCGATGAGGAGGGAGTGATGAATGTATGCTGGGGGCTGCACCGGGGGCTGCTCTCCGGGCTAGTCTCCACCACCACCGGCGATGTACTTGAGGTGCCCGCTGGGGGCTGGCCGCCCGTCGAGGCCTTGGCCCTCTTCGCCAACCTCTGGGCCAGCGTCTCCCTATCCCTGCGAAGATGACGACAAGTCAAGAAAAGTGGCACGGTTCGAGGGGACGGAGATGACAAAAGACGAGACACTTACTCATCCTCCGCCTCTTCTTCCGCGGCCTTCCTCTTCCTCCTTGGGCTAAGAGACCCAAGGTCGAAGAAGACCTCCGTGTCGTCACCTGTGGGGGGAGGGGAAGCAGGTGGAGTTCGGGGACACTTGGATGGAGAAGGGGCATCTGCTTTCTTCTTCGCCACCGCAACCTTCACTGCCTTCCCTGCTGCCGCGGCCCTCATCTGACGCATGGACACCTTTGGAGGTTGTTGCGGTTGTGCGGTCCTGCCGGGCCAGACCGGCTCACCAAAGACGGCCCGCTGCAGGACACGCCCTCTCCTCATGGCCGAGGGCTTGATAGCCTCGGCCTCCTCCTCAGACGACTCATCGACATCATCTTCGATGAGAGGGGCCCTAGTACTGGCACTGCTGGCCTCCCCAGCGGATTCCACCCACTTGGTGAGCTCCTTCTCCTCCACGGCCGCCGCGGCCTCATCCTCCACGCCGCCAGCGCTGCCGGCCTTCTTGGCGAGCTCTGCCTCCGCTGCCCTGGCGGCGATGTAGTCCAGCTCCGCTTGGGTAGTGTCCTGGATGAGCAGCGGCTCCTCGCGGACATACTTCTTCTCCACCAAGGTGTCGAAGAACTCCTGCACCTGATCCTCCTCCGGCTCGACCCAATTTGAGTCAAGGCCGTGCACATTGAAGTCCAGCATCATGGCGATGATGTCGGTTTGGCAAGAGTTGTTGCTCAGCGGGATCACCCCCGCCGGCAACCCAAACAAGGGCCCCTTGGCAACCTTGCCAGACTTCACCGCCTTCCCGGCCCTCTCAGACGTGCCGTCGTGACTCACGTCGAGCTGGAAGAGCCGCTAGTAGAAGTGGGCATGCCCCATCACCATGAAGTTGTGGTTCAGGCCGAGGCAGAGCCACATGATGTCAGCCGCGTTGCTGAAAAGCCAAGCCGGCTGTCAGCGTTCTGGGAACAGGGGTCCCCAGACTTGCCTGCCTACGGCCCAGGGCATGGCTGAGCTAGCAGGTATGTATGGCCCATCTTCATCAACTAGGTATTCAAGACCCTCGCGAGGTGGACAACGCAAGACCTCCTGAGGAGCGGCCTCGCCAGGCAGGTGCGCGAGGGGCGGAAAGATCAAGGCAAGGCAAAATCTCACGATGTCCTCGTGACGTGAGCCATGACGATCGAGACCAGGCGGGTGCTAGGCAGGCGCCAGCGCGCGCAGCGTCCTTGTTTCCTCTTTGGTGCCAAGGGGGCAAGCGCAGGCGCGGAGTACAGAGGCATCAAGGAAAGGTTTCCATATCGGTGCAACAAGACCAAGACCAGTAGGACGGCAAGACGGAGGTCACCATGCAGCCCAAGACGGCGTCACCACTAGAGCCTTTTGCAGGCGAAGACTACTTTTGTTAGGATAAGCTGTACTAGCTGTCCCCTTTCAAATTGGCCGTTGTTGGCTCCGTTCACGCTCAATATTTGGGGAGAGGACCAGGGCCTATATAAGTAGGACTAGCCACCATAGTAGGGGACACGAAAAGAGAGCACAACAGCACCTCAACCTCAGGAGGCTGTTCTTCCCCTTGTACTGTTCATCATCAGCCCAAGAGGCAATCCACCACCACCACACTGGAGTAGGGTATTACACCACAACGGTGGCCCGAACCAGTATAAATCTTATGTCTTTGTGTTGCAAGTTCGTCGAGTTCGTCCGCGAGATCTTAGAGAGCTAGGGCATGGATCGATAGGGAGAAAACCTTCACGCGCACCCCAGTGTTCGAACCTCAAGGGTTTTGCCGGAACCCGTGATCCGACATTTGGCGCGCCAGGTAGGGGTGCACCGAAGCTTCCTCCCGTTGCTCCGTCGTCTCCATGGCAGACACGAGCCGCGCTCGTGCTGAGCGCTGGGCTGCCCTCGCCACCCGCGTCACTCAGACGGCTCCCATCGGTAGGCCACCTCGTCGTTCCCCGTCGCCTGCCGCCAATGCCGCCACCGGCCCAGCGGGGAACAAGCGGCAAGCATCGTCGCTGCACCCCTCGGTGCGGCGGGACGGCCGCACCGCCTCTCCATCGCTGACCCCGGCCAGTTCTTCTTCCCATGCATGTCGCCCTCCCATGGACGCACGAGCCACGCTCCTCATGGCGCAGGAGCTCCTGCGCTACCAACCAGTCGATGACCTCTACGAGGATTGGATCGACCGCATCGCCGAGCTTGTCCGCGCCGTAGGGGGCTCCCCTGCGCCGTCCCTCTCTCTGCCTCGCCCTCCGCCAGCTACGGGCGACGTAGCTCATGGAGCGCCTCCACCACCTCTGCCCCAAGATGGCACCCTGGTGCCAAGGCGCGCGGCTCCATGATGCAACCCGCCGCATCCCACGCCCGCGCGTGAAGAAAGAAACCGCCAAGAAGTCCCTCGACCGCAAGAAAATGCTCTGCCGCTCCTTGCGCCATCGTGCCAGGACTGGCTGCTGTGGCAAGACCGCGCGCCACCTGCAGCGGCACGGAGCGGACCCCATCAAGACTAAGCTCCACCCCCACGGCGGGCCCTGGTGACCACAGCTGGCTGTCGTGCTTTCATCCCCGAGCTGCGTAGCATCGCCTGGCCAGGCAAGTTCAAGCTGGATCTGCCTCCTCGCTACGACGGCACCCCCGACCCCGCGGAGTTCTCGCAGCTCTAGAAGCTAAGCATCGAAGCGGCCAACGGCGACGAGAAAGTCATGGCAAACTGGTTTCTCATGGCTCTCAAGGATGGCGCCCGCTCCTGGCCCCTGAACCTGGCACCGGGCACGATCTCCTCCTGGGACGAGATGTGCAACCGCTTCGTCGCCAACTTCCAGGACACTCGCGACCGCCCGCCGGCTGTGGGTGACCTGCGCCGCGTCAGGCAGCAACCGGGAGAGACCCTCCAGAAGTACATCCAGCGCTTCAACAATGTCCGCCTCAAGATCCCCAAGGTGATGGACGAGGCCATCATATCTGCGTTCTCTGATGACGTCCGCGATGTCAAGATGAAGGAAGAACTCGCTACCCATGAGGAGCTGTGCACGTCCCTGGAGTTGTTCAACCTGGCGACCAAGTGCGCAAGAGCTGAGGAGGGGCGCCTCTCCCTCCTTGAGTTCCCAGCCGCAGACCTGGAGGTGAAGAAAGCCAAGGCCAAGGACGTGAAGTGCAAAGGAGATGCCGTGCTCGCAGCGGAACCAAACACCAAGCATGGCAGAGACCAGCCAGAGTCATCCAAGAGCAGCTGTCCATTCTGCGCCTTCCACAACCTGAGTACCCACAACGCCAGCGACTGTCAAGAGCTCAGAGCCATTTGCGAAGGACGCTTCGGTCGACGCCCCGAGCGCGGCGACCGGGGCTACGCTGAGGAGGATGACGTGGTGGCAGACGCTGGGACGAGCGTGGCCCGCGCCAGGAGTGGCGCGACTGGCCTCGTGAGGACCACTAGCAGGATCAGCCTCGCGAGGGCGCCTGGAGGGATCATCCTCGTGAGGATCGTCCTCAAGGCAACGCCGGACTCCCTCCGCTGCCGCCACCGCCAAGAAGGAATGATGAACACCATCAAGACGAGGGGGATGGGGGCTTCCAGGAACCGTGTGCTATCGCATGCATCTTGGGCGGAGCCCAGGCCCCAGCCTCGCAGCGTATCTTCAAGCCGTTTGCTCATGAAGTGAATGCAGTCCTCCCTAAGCTCGAAGCCGCACGCCCGCTCATATGATCCTAGTGACCCATCACGTTTAACTCGACAGATCAGCTCAAGTGCGCAGCTACCACTGGCGCCCTCCCAATGCTTTGCTCCCCAGTCATCAACAATGTGCAAGTTACCAAGACTCTCATAGACGGCGGTGCGGGGATCAACGTCCTGTCTGTCGACACGTTCGACAACCTCCAAGTTCCATATGACCAGCTTCAGCCTACCAAGCCTTTCTCAAGAGTGACCGACGGTTCCACCACACCGATAGGGCAGGTCCGCCTCCTTGTCACCTTCGGGGTACGCAAGAACTACCGAATCGAGCTCATCGACTTCGACGTCGCGCACATCCGTCTGCCGTACAATGCCATCCTCGGGTATCCAGCCCTGGCCAAGTTGATGGCGGTGACCCATCACGGCTACAATGTCCTCAAGATGCCGGGAAGCGGTGAGAAGAAAGAGATGTCGTGTGCTCCCTCGAGCGTGCCTTCCAAGGTATGGCAATCGACGACCCCGACAGCAAGGGCGAGGGCCCTCCTGAGGTCATCCCCAAGAAGAAGAAGAAGCTGCGCCGTGCAAGACCTCAGGAGGGTGGCGTCACGGCCGGAGCCTTGTCAGGATCAGCGCCCGCTCCCGGGGCGCCTCCCTCCATCGCATAGGAAGGCGCGCCCGGCGCCCTTCTCGGGCAGGGCTCGGGGGCTTTCTTCTGGAAGGCCTCAGACGTTGCCCACATCACGAGGGGGCGCTTGGGCACCACTTGGAGGTGTGCTTCATGGCACGTTTCCCTCAGGAGGCCACAGGGCAAGGATCGCCTACCGTTCAGGAGTTCATCACCAAGACCACTAAGGGAGTCCTGGATTAGGGGGTCTCCGGACAGCCGGACTATATCCTTTGGCCGGACTGTTGGACTATAAAGATACAAGATTGAAGACTTCGTCCCGTGTCTGGATGGGACTCTCCTTTGCGTGGAAGGCAAGCTAGGCAATACGGATATGTAGATCTCCTCCCTTGTAACAGACTCTGTGTAACCCTAGCCCCTCCGACGTCTATATAAACCGGGGGCTTTAGTCCGTAGGACAACATACAATCATACCATAGGCTAGCTTCTAGGGTTTAGCATCTACGATCTCGTGGTAGATCAACTCTTGTAATACTCATATCATCAAGAACAATCTTGCAGGACGTAGGGTATTACCTCCATCAAGAGGGCCCGAACCCGGGTAAACATCGTGTCCCCTGCCTCCTGTTACCATCCGCCTTAGACGCACAGTTCGGGACCCCCTACCCAAGATCTGCCGGTTTTGACACCGACATTGGTGCTTTCATTAAGAGTTCCACTGTGTCGTCACCATAAGGCTTGATGGCTCCTTCGATCATCGATAACGATGCAGTCCAGGGTGAGGTTTTCCTCCCCGGACAGATCTTCGTATTCGGTGGCTTCGCACTGCGGGCCAATTCGCTTGGCCATCCAGAGCAGATCGAGCGCTATGCCCCTGGCCATTAGGTCAGATTCGGAAACTTAAACTACACTGCCGACATCCGCGGAGACTTGATCTTCGACGGATTCGAGCCCATGCCAGGTGCGCCGCACAGTCACGATAAGCATGACGTAACTCTGCCGTCGGACAGTATTCGGGAGATCGCATCTGCAACTTCTCTGGCCGTCAATTTGGAGAGAATTGCACCATCCGAGAGCAGAGGGATAGGCCCCGCCATGGAGGCCGCACTCTCAGTGGTGATAGATACTAACTTCACCCCTTATGAGAGCCGTGTCGCCGAACCACTGGACTCGTCTCCGGCCACGGACCCCGAGCCACCTGCATCCGTGCCTATCGAATCCGACGGGGCGCCGATCATGGATTTCACCTCCGTGGATATCTTTCGGCACTCGCCTTTCGGCGATGTGCTAAATTCGTTAAGGTCTCTCTCCTTGTCGGGAGAGCCTTGGCCGAACTATGTCCGGCTAGAATGGGATGCGGACGACGAAGAAATTCGCTGCCCACCCACCACCCACTTAATAGCCAATGTCGACGATTTAACCGACATGCTCGACTTCGACTCTGAAGACATCGACGGTATGGACGACGATGCAGGGGACGAACAGGAACCACCGCCCACAGAAGGCAACGACGACAAGACATCGGAGGATGACCCCTCCAAGAAGCAACCCACGCACCGACGTCAGCGGCGCCGCTCTAAGTCCCGCCACAGCAAAACTAGTGATACCGGCATAAGAGATAATAAAACTCCAGATAGTGCCGAAGACAACCACAACCCCCTCCAGTATGATGTAGAGCGGGAGGATGAACAAGCTACCCCTCCAGAGCAGGCGGTAGATGGAGAACTGGACAAGGACAATTATATGCATCTCTCCGAAGATGAGGCAAGCCTCGGCGACGAGGAATTTATTGTTCCTGAGGATCCCGTCGAGCAAGAGCGCTTCAAGCGTCGGCTTATGGCCACAGCAAATAGCCTGAAGAAAAAGCAACAACAACTTCAAGCTGATAAAGACTTGCTAGCATATAGATGGACCGAAGTCCTTGAGGCCGAGGAATACAAACTCGAGCGCCCCTCCAAGAGTTACCCAAAACGCAGGTTGCTACCTCACCTAGAGGAGGAAGCATTGAAACCTCCATCACTAGTGTACGATGCGGCTGACCAGCCATCGCGTGGCCGAGACAGAAAGGCGCTTCAGCCTGAAGTTCATCCTGCACCCCGCCGCCACCCAATCAAAAATATCAAGGCCCGGGGCAACACACGGGACCTATGAGACGTATTGGACAGCAGGGCAAAACTAGCAAGGTCAATATATGGGTCACGGGCGCGCACGCCAACACGGGACGATGATCGTCGCGCCGGATACACCAAAGATAAATCCGGCCGGGCCGAATACAGCAGACAAGACTCATATGAACTGCGTCATGATATAGCCCGACACAGAGGTGCCGCACACCCCCTATGCTTCATTGATGAAGTTATGGATCACGAATTCCCGGAGGGTTTTAAACCCGTTAATATCGAATCATATGATGGTACAATAGATCCCGCTGTATGGATCGAGGATTTCCTCCTTCACAACCACATGTCTCGCGGTGACGATCTACATGCCATCAAGTACCTCCCACTAAAACTCAAAGGACCAGCTCGGCATTGGCTGAATAGCTTGCCAGCAGACTCCGTCGGCAGTTGGGAGGATTTGGAAGACGCATTCGTTGACAACTTCCAGGGCAATTATGTGCGACCACCGGATGCTGATGACTTGAACTACATAACCCAGCAGCCAGGGGAATCGGCCAGGCAATTCTGGACATGGTTCCTGACCAAGAAAAACCAATTTGTTGACTGTTCGGATGCAGAGGCCCTAGCGGCATTCAAGCATAACATCCGCGACGAGTGGCTTGCCCACCACCTTGGCCAGGAGAAGCCGAAGTCTATGGCAGCCCTCATGACACTCATGACCCGCTTTTGCGCGGGCGAGGATAGCTGGCTGGCTCGCAGCAACAACACATCAAGGAATCCAGGCACTTCGGATACCAAAGATGCCAACGGCAGACCACGTCGTAACAGACCAAAGCGCCATAACAACGACGATAACAATGATGATACGGCAGTCAATGCCGGATTCAGAGGCTCTAGATCCGGTCAGCATAAAAAGCCATTTAAAAGAAGTACTCCGACTCCATCCAGTTTGGATGGCATACTGGATCGCTCGTGTCAAATCCACGACATCCCCGACAAGCCAGCTAATCACACCAACAGAGAATGCTGGGTGTTCAAGCAGGCCGGCAAGTTAAATGCCGAAAACAAGGACAAGGGGCTGCATAGTGATGACGAGGAGGAGCCCCGGCCGCCGAACACGGGAGGACAGAAGGGGTTCCCCCCCACAGGTGAAAACAGCGAACATGATATACGCAACCCACATTCCCAAGAGGGAGCGGAATCGTGCACTAAGGGACGTCTATGCGATGGAACCCGTCGCCCCAAAGTTCAACCCATGGTCCGCTTGTCCGATCACCTTTGATCGCAGGAACCACCCCACTAGTATCCGTCATGGCGGATCCGCCGCACTGGTCCTAGACCCCATCATCGACCGATTTCACCTCACCCGGGTCCTTATGGATGGCGGCAGCAGCCTGAACCTGCTCTATTAGGATACAATGCGAAAAATGGGTATCGATCCCTCGAGGATCAAACCCACCAAAACCACCTTTAAGGGCGTCATCCCAGGTGTAGAGGCCCATTGCATGGGCTCAATCACACTGGAAGTGGTCTTCGAATCACCGGACAACTTCCCAAGCGAGGAGTTAATCTTCGATATCGTCCCGTTTCGCAGTGGCTATCACGCACTGCTCGGACGAACAACATTTGCAAAATTTAATGCAGTACCGCATTACGCATACCTCAAGCTCAAGATTCCAGGACCAAGGGGGGTCATAACAGTAAATGGAAACACAGAACGCTCGCTCCGCACGGAAGAGCACACTGCGGCCCTTGCAGCAGAAGCACAAAGCAGCCTTTTAAGACAAACCACTAATTCGGCGTTCCAGCCCCCGGACACCTTCAAGCGAGTCTGGAGTAAACTACAACAGGATCGCCTGGCACGTTCATAGCTCTCCTAGCAATTCGGCCCCAGTCCCAGTCCTAGCCAAGCGACAAAATCCGTGCCGTGCGTACATAATTATGCACTGAAAATACCATGGACATAGGCGGGGGCATGATGAGGGCACGTCCCGCAATGCGGCTTAACCGCCCTAGGGGCTATATACCTTTATCATTTCTTTTCTCTTTCAGGGCCTAACTCTCTGGAAGCCCTTTCCGACAGTACGATTGCCGGACATATTACGGGAAGGAACAACCAAGGCGGCAAGAAGCTAAGATGTACACGGAAACCCTTAGGTGGTCTCTAATATTAATCAATATACCTGCTTTCTACTATCCATACACAGCTTGCCCTTGGATAGGACATGTAAAGTAGTCCCACTTTCTTCTTATCGCACTACTTGTACTAGTACGCTTTGACATATTATTTAAATAACAATGCATAACATTAGTCTATTATTGCATTATTTATCCTTTTTTCTCTTATATGTCCATTTACGACAATCCGCACCCATACATTCGGGTATGGTCAGTACGCCAGGAGCTTTCGTTTACCCCATAATATGGTGCGAGAAGTCCGAACACTTTCGACAGTGCGGCACCCCGAACTTATAGCACTATATGCATCAACTCTGAATCATGTCTTGGATCAATAGTTGGGTTTGCCCAGCTCCCATGCTTTGGTACCTTACGTTCCGCTATATCGGCTAAGGTAGCGGTGGGAGAACTACTGCGATTGTGTCCCGGTTCTTCCGGACGAGCACCTCAGTAGAGAAAGCCGAAAACTGACTGTCATGATAAGGCGAGAGACTGGTCGCTGTTCGAGAGGTCTCAAGTCCTTAAAGACTTTTTCCGCTTCGGGCGAGGAGTCGGCCTTGTCCGACTTAGGCGTGTATAGCGCCCCAAATTCGGTCTTCCAAATATTAGGGGCTTCGCCAAAATTTAAAATTGTAGACTTCTATGGTTAAGTGAGAGTGATAAAGCCTTATAGTCCGATTGCCTGGTTCGTTGCGCTGAACACCTCCCTTGAAGGACCCAAAATTGGGGTAAAGAGTGCTCAGATTTATCCCAAACACCCTAGTACTAGTTACATGGGGGCAGAAGCCGACGACTGGCCAACTCTCAGATTTTATAAACAGCCGCACAGAAGGTAATATTTTAAATTAAAAAAGCGTTGCATAACGTAGATAAACTCGTTTCACATTATAGGATCACATGAACATGTTCATTCAGAAATTACATCCTTGGCGCATTCATCTGCCACAAGGCGGGAACCCTTCAGGACACTCTCATAATACATCTCAGGGCAGCGATGCTCCCTGCCCTCCGGCGGCCCCTCCTTCACTAGCTTCACGACATCCAGCTTCGCCCAGTGCACCTTCGCTCGGGCAAAAGCCCTGCGCGCACCCTCGATGCAGACGGACCGTTTTATAACCTCAAGCCGTGGGCAGGTATCCACAAGCCGCCGCACCAGACCGAAGTTGCTGCAGGACAGGGGCTCGCCAGGCCACATCCGTACTAGAAGGCCCCTCATGGCCTGTTCGGCCGCCTTGTGAAGCTCGACCAATTGCTTCAGCTAGTTGCTCAAGGGCATTGGGTGTTCGGTCCCAGTATACTAAGACCAGAACAACTTTTCCGTCGAGCACCCCTCCCGAGCTCAGTAAAACTCCGAGGCGTCTAGTACACTGCGGGGAAGATCTGCGAACGCTCCTGGAGAGCTCCGAACTCATGTAAGAAAAAGGAAAGTTTCCTTCACATGCTTGCTTTGCATAATGAATGCCTTACCCGTTGCTATCTTATTCACCGCATCAATCTCCTAGAGGGCCTTGTGGGCTTCAGCCTTGGCACTCCGAGCGCTTTCAAGCGCTTGCGCGAGCTCGGACTCTCGTGTCTTAGAGTCAAGCTCCAAGGACTCGTGTTTCTTGGCGAGAGCCTCATGGTCTTGCTGCACCTCGCCTACTCGGGCTTCTTGCTTTTCCCGCTCAAGGCGCTCCTTGGCCGCTTTGTTTTCGGCCTCGGTCAGTGCCTTCTTCAGGGTCGCCACCTCGGTCGTGGCCCCTGACAAATTTATGATGATCCTATTATTTTACAACCGAACTTCTTTTTAAAAGCGTAGACAAGGTATTGCTTACCTTTGCTCTCCTCGAGCTGCCTCTTGGTAAGGCTGACCTCATTCTCGGATCGCTCCAGGTCCTGCTTAAGTGCAGAGACCTCCGCAGTACGTGCGACAGCGGCCAACAGTGAAGCCTGCACATACGCATAGATATATTCTGATTAGACTCCTGAGTCATCATTTGATCCTCTATTCGGCCTTTCTTCTCGAACGCCGAACAGAGCATCAGGGGGTACTATCTATTCGGTAGTACTTTCTTATATTTTGATTGCTTACCTCAAAGCCTGTTAGGAGGCTGGCGCAAGCTTCGGTCAGTCCGTTTTTGGCGGACTGAACTTTCTCGATCACCACACTCATGATAGTGTGGTGCTCTTCATCGATGGAGGCGCTACGAAGCACTTCCAGCAAGTTGTCCGGTGCCTCTGGATGGACAGAGGACACCGGTACGGGTGGCTGGCCCCCCTTAACGGGGGATCGCCTGCCGGAGTCCGGAACCATCAAAGATTCCGACGCAGTGTTCGGCTGGGGGCCGAACTCGGAGCCCATGGGAGTTTTGCTCCCTTTGTACCCAGGGTCCGGGAGGTCGCCTTGAGGCGTCCCCAGGACCACCTTCCCTCGGCTTGGTGCCTTTCGAGACAACACCTCGACATTGTCCGTAGGACGAGGGGTGGAGGCGGTTGGAAGAGAACCACTGTTCATATCCGACGAGTCCAATGAACCGCTCGACGAGGATACGTCGAGATGAGCTCGGGATGGACTGCATAATCATGTTCGGCATGAGGAGAAATAGTGCAATAAAACATACCATGAATTACTATAGTGTCCGGATACTTATGACTTCGCCAGGGGCTTGACCCTGGGCAGCCACTCGTCGCCACTATAGGCGGCCTTCGTGGAGCAGTCCGGAGGGAGGGTCCTTCCCTTCTTGGACCCTTCGGCCTCCCCGGTTTGGTCGGTCTTCCTTTTCTTGTCTCCCCCAGCTGGGGGAGAGAATTTTCCTCCTCCTCCTCATTTTCATGGGAGGAGTGCGCGTCGGAGTCATCGGACGATGAGTCCGATAGGACCTTGCGCCGGAGACCCTATCGGGTCCCCGGGGCCTTCTTCTTGGTCTTCTTCGCCGGCACCTCGTAAGGTGACGGAGCCAGCATCTCCATTAGGAGAGCATCTGCGGGATATTCAGGCAGGGGGGCTGGGCAATCGAGCTGCTCCGATGTCTTTATCCAGTCCTGTTAATGGCATGGAACCTTAGATCCCGCACATCGTTTAACTAGGGAAAATAAATACCCTCTAAGATGCAAAAACTTGCCGGATTGGCATGGCACTTTGCGCTGAGTCCGCGGTCCTCGGTGAGGGAAGGAGGTACCTCGGCGCCCTTGAACAGCACCCTCTAGACGTCCTTATGCGTCGTGTTGTAGAGCTCTCACAGTGTCTGGTGCTGGGCCGGGTCGAACTCCCACAAATTGAATGCTCGTTGAGGGAGTCCTGGATTAGGGGGTGTTCAGATAGCCAAACTATACCTTCAGCCGGACTCCTGGACTATGAAGATACAAGATTGAAGACTTCGTCCCGTGTCCGGGAGGGACTTTCCTTGGCGTGGAAGGCAAGCTTGGCGATACGGATATGTAGATCTCCTACCATTGTAACCGACTCTATGTAACCCTAACCCTATCCGGAGTCTATATAAACCGGAGGGTTTTAGTCCGTAGAAGAACATAGACAACAATAATCATACCATAGGCTAGCTTCTAGGGTTTAGCCTCCTCGATCTCATGGTAGATCTACTCTTGTACTACCCATATCATCAATATTAATCAAGCAGGACGTAGGGTTTTACCTCCATCGAGAGGGCCCGAACCTGGGTAAAACTTCGTGTCCCTTGCCTCCTGTTACCATCCGGCCTAGACGCATAGTTCGGGACCCCCTACCCGAGATCCGCCGGTTTTGACACCGGCATTGGTGCTTTCATTGAGAGTTCCTCTGTGTCGTCGCCATCAGGAAGGATGCCTCGCCCCGTCTTTAAAGACGGCACCGTTGCTAAGGGAGCTTTGGTTGTCGGCCAAACCCTCCGGCTAGGTGGTTTTCTTATGACCACCTGTTCGGCTTCTGCACCGACGATGACCTCTCGAGCCATCGAAAACAATCTTCATGTCAGCTCGGAACTCGCCGAGCAGTTAGATCCAATGGAGCTCTCCTCCATAAACGAGCTCTTGGATAGCTTCACCGCCCTGGGAGTCGCCACGGATTACGACCAGATTGGGCCTAAACCCGATCTGAGAGAGATTAACTCTCCCCAAGTCACCCATCACGTTGCTGTGGTGGAGGGACAATGCGGCGACCCTTCATCTATCTTAAAGACTCGCTACGTCCGGATTCCCGATCCCTCCAAGCCGGATACCCACGGAGGGGAGGATATCACTCAAGACCTGAATTTAGAGTCAGGCGACGGGCTGGATTCATTGGACAACATCCAGGAATCCAAATTTTCGAGTTCGGAAATTACTCGGCCTCTGAGCCTTAGATGGGGTGAGGCTTCGGATTTAATTCCACCCACCCACCCCAACATAAGCGATCTATCCAAAATCAGGCAAGAACCTGATGAAACAGTACATCATTACTGGGCCAGGTTCCTCCTAGTTAAGAACAGGCTAAGGGGCTGCCGCGAGGAAGACGCAATCTCAATCTTCTGCAATAATTGCACGGACAAGGGAATACTCAACGCCATAAGTCGCCATGATATTACACACTTCGCTGATTGGCGTCCATTGTACGGAAATACTGTGCGATGGAAAGCGCCTGGAAAACCGAAATAAAATTTTGGGACAATCCGGCCCTGAATACAAACCGAGTCCGAAATAAAAGGGTGCATCATCACCAGTCACCCGGGTCAAGCACTAAAAAGCAAAACCCCTCTACAGGGCATGGAACCGTACGGGAAGGATGGCTTAATGGACCCTATAAAATTCATAGTACAGAGACGCCACACCAACTCACAACCTTAGAGCATGTTGGATACTCCGGCAAGTGGCCAAAATTGGCGAAAATCTCCTAATTCTGGAGGCCACAGAAAGCCAACCCAGAGACACCAATACGGTATTAACAGTCTTCGAGACTTTCACATCAAATAATATGCGAAAAAGGACACTCCACAGCCTTGCCGAAGTCTACCAAGTAGCAACAATAAACCCATGGAGTGACACGGCTATTACCTTTAACGCCAGTGATGAACCTAAATCCCGAACAGCCCGAGCACCAGCCGCATTGGTCCTCAGTCCAATAGTGGATGGCTTTCGTCTTACCAAGGTACTCATGGACGACGACAGCGGATTGAACCTCATTTATGAGGAGACCCTTCAAAAAATGGAAATAGACTGGAACCGCATTGAGCGAAGCAGCACAACCTTTAGAGGAATAATCCCCAGTTGGGAAGCGCGCTGTACAGGAAAAATCACACTAGATGTGGTGTTCGGCACGCCGGATAATTACAGGTCCGAAGAGGTCACGTTCCAGGTGGCTCCATTCAGCAGCGGTTATCACACTCTGCTAGGGAGGGAAGCGTTTACAGTCTTCCAAGCAATACCCCATTATGGGTACATGAAGCTCAAGATGCCTGGGCCTAACGGGATCATCACTCTCGTTAGTGATCCGGACATAGCACTCCGTGCCGAAAACAAGACAGCCGCACTGGCCCTCGAGGCACTATCCGAAGCCCTAGCGGCCGAGGAGATAACTGCGCTACGCTCTACGGTGAATAGGGACGATGTGGTACTCGACAAAAGATCCAAGTCCACCTCCTTTAAACCGGCGGACGAAATAGTCAAATTCCAAGTCCATCCAACGGACCGCAATAAAACAGCTTCCATCGGGGCACAGTTAAACCCTGATGTTGACGCTGCATTGCGAGAGTTCCTACGAGAGAACAGGGACATTTTCGCCTGGCACCCTTTAGACATGCCAGGAATCCCACGCAGGCTGGCCGAGCACAGCTTAAATATCCAAGCAGGATTCAAACCTGTCCAACAGGCTCTTCGGCGTTTTTCCGAACCTAAGAGACAGGCCATGGGAGAGGAGCTAGCAAAGCTATTGGAGGCCGGATTCATTAGAGATATAAAACATCCGGACTGGCTAGCAAACCTGGTGATGGTACCGAAGAAGGACAAATCCCGACGCCCGTGTGTTGATTTTAAAGACCTTAACAAGGCTTGTCCAAAGGATCCCTTCCCCCTCCCCCGCATCGATCAAATTATCGACGCTACCGCAGGACATGATTCGTTGTGTTTCCTCGACGCATATTCTGGCTACCATAAAATTAAGATGGCAGAACTAGACCAAGCCGCAACGACATTTATCACACCATACGGGCCATTCTGCTTCAACACAATGCCCTTCGGGCTCAAAAACGCCGGCGCAACATATCAGCGCATGATTTAGACATGTCTGGCAAGCCAGATCAGCAAAACAGTGGAGGCATATGTAGATGATGTGGTCGTCAAAACAAGACATGTTGAATCTCTAGTAGACAACTTGAGGCTCACATTTGATAACCTCCGAACATACAACATCAAGCTCAACCTGGAAAAATGCGTTTTCGGCGTTCCAGCCGGAAAGCTCTTGGGCTTCATAGTATCCGGTAGAGGAATTGAAGCAAATCCAGCCAAGATCCAAGCTCTGTCGCAACTGGATATCCCAAAGGACCTCAAACAAATACAAAAGTTAACCGGATGCGTGGCAGCTCTAAGCCGCTTTATCTCCCGCTTGGGAGAAAAGGCCCTACCCCTTTACCGCCTCCTTCGGCGCACCAAACACTTCAAATGGACGGATGCAACTACGGCCGGACTCAATGAAATAAAAGCCATACTGGCAACAAACCCAGTCCTGGCCGCGCCAAACATTGGTGAAGCAATGCTATTATACATTGCAGCAACACATCAGGTTGTAAGCGTAGTACTCATCGTTGAACGAGAAGCGGACGGACACAAATTCCCCCTTCAAAAGCCGGTCTACTATGTGTCCACTGTCCTCACTCCCTACAAATCATGGTACCCGCATTATCAAAATATTGTGTACGGGTATTCATGGCATCCCGGAAGCTACGACACTACTTTCAAGAGTGTTCGATAATAGTAGCCTCAGAAGTACCACTTAACGATATTATAAACAACCGTGACACAACGGGCCGGATTGCAAAATGGGCCATTGAGCTCCTCCCATTCGACATAACTTATAAGCCACGACGAGCCATCAAATCGCAAGTCTTGGCCGACTTCGTCGCAGAATGGACGGAGGCCGAACTCCCTAAAGAATACGGCACATATTCAAATTGGATCATGCATTTCGACGGCTCCAAGATGATGGCCGGACTGGGGGCTGGCGTCGCTTTGATGTCCCCCACAGGAGACACAGTTCAATACGTACTACAGATTATGTACACGGACTCCAACAATGCAGCAGAATATGAGGCCCTTTTACATGGTCTCCGGATGGCAGTATCCATGGGCATCCAACGCCTAGAGGTGCGCGGGGACTCGAACCTCGCAATATCCCAAATAAATGGAGACTTCGATGCCAAGGATCCAAAAATGGCAGCTTACTGCAACGCCGTCCTAAAAATGTCAGCTCGGTTCGAGGGGCTTGAATTTCACCATATAGCGCGGGAAAATAATTAGGCGGCAGATGTCCTGGCATGCATCGGCGCAAAACGCGATGTAGTGCCCCCCAAGATCTTCTTGGAAAGGCTGTTCAAGCCATCCGTAGTATGGGAAGGGGAGCCGAACAATAACAACCCTGACCCAACCGCACTGCCCGACACTGAACATTCTGACACAATCGGAGGCTCTGCCAATGAAATAACACCTTCAGCCCACGTAATAATGGCCGTCATCGCCCCGTGGATAGAACCATTCCTCACCTACCTTACTAGGAAGGAACTCCCCGAGGACCAAAATGAGGCACGCTGCATAGTGCGGCGATCTAAAGCCTACAGAGTCCACGAGGGAGAGCTTTATAAGAAAAGCACTACCAGAGTCCTTCAAAGGTGCATCTCCGAAGAGGAGGGGCGGAACCTCCTGGCTGAAATTCATGCCAGACTCGGCGGTCATCACACTGCAGCCCGGTCCCTTGTAAGCAAGGCCTTCCGTATAGGCTTTTATTGGCCAACGGCCCGGGCAGACGCTTAGGACTTAGTCCAACGATGCACCGGTTGCCAGCTCTTTGCAAACCAAAGCCATATGCCACCCGCCGCCCTCCAAACTATCCCCATTACTTGGCCCTTCGCGGTCTGGGGGCTTGACATGGTTGGACCCCTTAAAGGCGGAACCCACAAGCAAAAATACTTATTGGTCATGGTGGATAAGTTCACCAAATGGATAGAAGCCAAGCCTGTTAAGACAGCCGAATCCGGACCGGTGATAGACTTTATATCCGGGTTGTACACCGTTATGGTGTCCCCCCACAGCATCATCACTGACAACGGCACAAACTTCATGACCGACGAGGTAAAACTCTGGTGTAAAAACATGGGCATCAAGCTCGATTATGCTTCCGTCTATCACCCACAAACTAACGACCAGGTCGAACATGCAAATGGTCTTATCATGAGCGGCATCAAACCCAGATTAGGGCGGTCCCTCAAGGAATCTAACACGCATTGGGTAGAGGAGCTCGACTCCGTACTCTGGGGGCTGCGGACCACGCCGAATCACACCACCGGATACACACCATTCTTTATGGTGTACGGCGCAGAGGCAGTTTTGCCTTGCGACATAATTCATGACTCACCTCGAGTGCGCATGTACGAAGAAAGAGAAGCCGAACTCGATCGGCAGGACAGCTTGGACGCATTGGAGGAGGAGCGTGACGTGGCAAAAGCCCGTTCCTCATTCTATCAAGAGCAGGCTCGAAGATACCAAAGCAGAGAAGCACGGGCCAAAAATTACAACGTTGGCGAATTAGTTCTACGACTACCAGACAAGAAAAAGGACAAACTCAAGCCCAAGTGGGAAGGTCCCTTCATAATTGACCAAGTCCTAACTGGTGGAGCGTACCGCCTGCGGGATGCATCGGATAACCGACTAGAGCCAAACCCATGGAACACAGCCCGTCTCCGAAGATTCTATGCCTAGCGCCAGACTCTGTGTTCGTCTCCTTCCTCTGTCCATTTTTTATATATTTTCTGTCTTACATTTCTCTTCTTCTTCTTCTCTCTCTCTCTCTTATAGCCTCTAAAGGCTCATAAAGTGATGCGCTATCCGCGCTCATTAAACCTGGGGGCTTCTTTAAACAGAAGCTTATTCATACAGGCTTCATGCCCAACACATGTGTCACACTTCCGCATGTACCTTTTATTCACCATTATATGCATCGATATGACTTAAGTTTTGGCCAAGCTGGGTTGCCTGGCTCCTGTGCTTACCCCTACGTTCCCGATTGTTCGGCTAGGTGGTAAAGGGAGCACCTCTGCGATTGTTACTGCCGGGTCAGCCGGACGTGTACCTCAGACTGGGTGAAGCCGAAAGCTAGCGTTCTTAAGGGAATATTCGGTCGGTGAACTAAAGATGATCTTTTTTTATTTTTATCTATACGCCCCCAGATGTTTTTCCTGCGTTTCTTTTCGCAGCATGGACATGCACCTTAGGGCATGCCTCCCAGGGAAAGGAACCCCTAACGGAACTAT
Organism: Triticum dicoccoides; assembly: GCF_002162155.2. Lineage (NCBI taxonomy): Eukaryota > Viridiplantae > Streptophyta > Magnoliopsida > Poales > Poaceae > Triticum > Triticum dicoccoides. Next base: position 235,426,662 of record NC_041390.1, read on the forward strand.
TCTCCCTGGAAGATGTTTCTTACTAACCATGTAATATAACATAACTAGTCGAGCACTTGTCTGTTCAATCCCTAATGACCCCTACGCCTGGTCTCCATGCATTCCCCAGTTCCTATATAACCGCATGGGAATTCGGACACACTCCGGACCGTCAGGTCCCGAGGCTGAAGCGAAAAGGTCGGCCATGACAAATGATCTACAATCTGGCTAGAAGGCATTATAAATGTGAATTAAATTACATAGTCATTTTGACTGGTTGTATTCCTCTTCAATACCATCTAACAGGCTGTCTAATTTATAGTCCTGCTGGGAATACTTTGCGGCCAACTCTACTTGGCCATATACTAAGCTTACAGGGATCTCCTTCCCATCGGGCCCTACAGGACCGACCTCGGCCATGTGGTTGGGGTCAGCCTTTGCGTACCGCGTCTTCACCATGGCCCAGGCCTCCCTAGCGCCTTGACGGCAGGCTGATATCTTCCACAACCAGAAGCGCCGCCGTGCTCCCTTTAGCTTCTCCGCAAGCTCTCCAAGACCTTCGGGCATGGAGACGGATGGCCACAGGGCCTGGGCGACACCTTGCATCGCCTGCCGAACTCGATCGAGCAGTTGCGAGAGCTCGGGAAGAAGGTCACCCGTAGAACCGGGCATCTCCTCTGCAGGACGACCTGTTAGCACACCTACAGACATTGCTCTGTTAGTCGACTTCCCTGCCGAACTTTCTTTCAAAGGTTCGTTCAAGCACTTACTAAATATGCCGCGCCGAAGCCGCTGATTCTCCTTCACGGAGTCTGACAGCTGGGCACGAACATCTTTCAGCTCGACGCCCAGCTTGGTGTTGGCATCTTGGAGAACGTTCTTCTCCCACCTCACCTTTGTCAGCACCTTCTCACTAACGTTTAACTGGCGTAGGAGGTGTTGCCTTTCCGGATTCAATCCGGTGCCATCTGCAATTTCATTTGTCAGATTCGCACCAAAGCCGTGCTTCGCAAAATACTTATCTTTCGAAGTGTATATTACCAGAGGGGGTCTCCTTGGGCTCCCCTGCCGCGGCTAGTGCGGCCTCAAGTTGGGCTTTGCACTCTTCCAGCTCCTTGGACAGTAGGGAATTCTTTTCTGTAAGAACCTGCATCACAAATGATCCTTAAATCAGTTATTCTAACTGTTTCAAGTCTCGGGGGCTACTGGTATATACATATAATTACCAGAATTTTCTTACCCGTATGTATTTTACATACTGCTCTGTGGCTCTGGCTAGACCATTTTGAGCGGCATGGAGGTACGCATCTCCCGAGTTGAAGGCATCTAACGCCCCTTGGGAGAAACAAGCGTCGCGAAGAATTGTCCGGCGACGCCTGTGGTTCATGGCACTCTCCACCTCAGAGTTGGTGGCAGACAACCCGTCCACATCCTCCGTCGGAGGAGCGTCTGGCGCGCGCCTTGCGTTCACCTCCGCCTCCTGACCAGGCTTTGGAGCCTGGATGGTGGAGGCACAATTGGCAGCCTCTTGTGATGTAGTCCGACGAGGTCTCTTTGTCCTGAAAAGAGCGCGAGTGTCAATATGCCTCGAAGGTATAACACCTGGGATAAGGGGGCGCGCCATACCTTTGCGCTGATGCCTCGGTCCGGACTGCACTTCTTTTCTGCCCGCGGGGCCCTACGGCCCCTTGTTGGCTTGTCGCCGCAGGTTCGGCCTTCCGCCTTAAATACCCCCCCTGCAAAGTTCGGTTGCAACCAGGAAACTGAACACGAGTGGGCGGACACCTATTCGGGGTACTGGGACTTCGATCTCAGGTACCTGGGGGGTCAGGATTAGCCCTGGGTAATCGGCCGTAATGGCCACCAAGGCATTGTCCTTGCTCAATTGATGGAACACTCCATCAATCAGCTCCACAAATATGTCTGGATCCTCTTGGGAGGCTGGGTCGAGGGACCGTCCTGGGTCCTCGGGTTGTGGAGGAGGGCTGCTTATTTCCTTAACAGCCCGGCGCAGTTCCTGCGTTGAAGTCGTCAGACTGAATATTTAACAATGGGAATACAAAAGGGATGGACAAGTAAATACGACCGCTTACCTAGCTTGGGGGATTGTGCATGGAGAATCCACCCTGAGGGTTGACACGGAGAAATTCCTCCTCTTCTCCCTTATACAAAGTGGACAAGATCTTTAGTAGAGCGGCAGCTGAATCCGGTCCCTTATGACCGAAGCGGGCGGCATTGTCCTCCCTGTTGAAGTCCCACATGGGGTGGCTTCTATACTGAAGCGGCTGCACCCCCTGCATAATGCATTCGTCCATAACCCCGATCATGGTTAGTCTGGAATGGGCTAACAATCTTATTCGGCCCATCAGGTAAATGATGTCCCTGTCACCTCCTCTCTGAGGGCTCCATGGGCACCAACTTAGGTGCTTCTTTAAGGGAGCATTGTTGAATTCAGGGAGGCCGATCCGGACAGGATCTGGCAGCGGGACGTCTTCTATATAAAACCACTCCGAGGGCCAGTCTTTGGACGCCTTCTTTGGGGTTCCGGACAGATATCCGGTCCCGGCGATGCGCCACACTTCGGCTCCGCCCACTTCATACATTGACCCCTTCTTGGAACGGGGCACGAGGCAAAATAGCTCCTTCCACAGTCCGAAATGAGCTTCGACACCCAAGAATAGCTCGCAGAGGGCTATAAAGCCCGCGATATGCAGTACTGAGGCAGGCATGAGATTATGTAGCTGGAGGCCGTAGAACTCCAGCAACCCCTGGAGAAATGGATGGATTGGAAATCCAAGCCCCCTTATTAAGTAAGGGACGAGGCACACCCGATCTCCTTTGGAGGGATTAGGGGCATTCTCTGCTTGCTCTCCGCCGTTGTAGACGGCAAGACCGGCTCGAACCGGGACCATATAGGCCGGGGGGAGAAATCCCTTGGTCTGGAGTGTCACTAGCTCGCTATGTGGGATGGAACATCTCTCCCAATATCCGGGCTTAGGGCTAGAAGGGCGAGGGGAGGAGTTGCGACGGCTGGCCATGGTGGAATGGACCTTTGTCAGATGCGCTCTGATGAACACTCGCGGAGGGGAGAAGGTGTGGATTGGATCTAAATCCTCGTCCCCTTAAATAGGGCAGCTCATTTACGCGGCTAGGGGTGTGAATGTAAAAACACTCAGACTTTTCATATTCGTTTGACACGTGGGAAGCAGCCATTATTGGGCGTAGAAGCCAAGGAGCGCACCATCTAGAAGAAACCAGACTTTATTCAAACAGGTACACGGAATTTGGAGGAGAACCCGCCTTGCAATGCCGAAGACAATCTGCGCGCCAGACTCATCGTCATTGAAGCCTGGTTCGGGGGCTACTGAGGGAGTCCTGCATTAGGGGGTGTTCGGATAGCCGGACTATACCTTCAGCCGGACTCCTGGACTATGAAGATACAAGATTGAAGACTTCGTCCCATGTCCGGGAGGGACTTTCCTTGGTGTGGAAGGCAAGCTTGGTGATATGGATATGTAGATCTCCTACCATTGTAACCGACTCTATGTAACCCTAACCCTATCCGGTGTCTATATAAACCGGAGGGTTTTAGTCCGTAGAAGAACAGAGACAACAATAATCATACCATAGGCTAGCTTCTAGGGTTTAGCCTCCTCGATCTCGTGGTAGATCTACTCTTGTACTACCCATATCATCAATATTAATCAGGCAGGACGTAGGGTTTTACCTCCATCGAGAGGGCCCGAACCTGGGTAAAACTTCATGTCCCTTGCCTCCTGTTACCATTCGGCCTAGACGCACAGTTTGGGACCCCCTACCCGAGATCCGCCGGTTTTGACACCGACACTCGTCGTTGACACGTGAGAATCTAGCGGAAGAGCATGACATGGACCACGTTGACGAGCTTGATTTTCTTACTCATCATGTTCCTGATGTAGGTCTGGAGTCCGGTCAGCTCTACTGAAGAACCCCAGGACAGGCCCTTCTCTTTCCAGGAGGTGAGCCGCGTGGGGATTCCGGATCAAAATTTGGGGGCCGCCACCCAGTTGGTGTCGCGTGGCTCGGTGATGTAGAACCACCCCGATTGCCACCCCTTTATGGTCTCCACATAGGAACCTTCGAGCCAGGTGACGTTAGGCATTTTGCCCACCTTGGCGCGTCCGCACTATGCTTGCTGGCCAACCACCACCTTCGGTTTAACATTGAAGGTCTTCAGCCACAGGCCGAAGTGGGGCCTAATGCGGAGGAAGGCCTCGCACACGACGATAAACGCTGAGATGTTGAGGATAAAATTGGGGGCCAGATCATGAAAATCCAGCCCGTAGTAGAACATGAGCCCGCGGACAAACGGGTGTAGGGGAAATCCCAGTCCGCGGATGAAGTGGGTAAGAAAAACTACCCTCTCATGGGGTTCGGGCGTAGGGATGAGCTGCCCTGCATCTGGCAGCCGGTGCGCGATATCCGCGGCCAGATATCCGGCTTCCTGTAACTTTGTGATGTTCTCCTCCATGACGGAGGAGACCATCCACTTGCCTCCCGCTCCGGACATGCTTGGAGTGGTTTGAGAAGAAAGACGCGAACTTGGGCGCTGGAGCTCGAGTGTGCAAGAATGGGTAAGCAAGGAGGAAGAAGGCGTGGGTAAAAAAGGGTGAATCCTTGTCCCTTTATAGGGGCGGAAGAGGCGACGCGCCTCCCCACTTGACTGGTAAAATCGTTTATTCCCCAAACGCCGTAATTGATGGTACGGTTGGGTTACCCACATCTGTATTGATGAGAATACCATAATAAGGGGGACACGATCTCTGCTTTGACAAGACGTGTCAAGAAAACCGCCTCGCGTTATGTGCGATGCTGGTTGAGAAAAACGGTTCGAATAATGACCGGGCCATGACGTGATGTCATACTGTCAAACGTGCCAGCAGATTGGATTTGTGGAAATATTATTCTCTCTACGGTAGTATGTGGAACTTATTTTGCAGAGCCAGACACTATTCTGGTGTTCAAAATCTTCTATGGAGTATTCGGAGGAGGAACTCGCCTTGCAATGCCAAAGACGATAAAGCGCGCCGGACTCATCGTCATTGAAGCCTGGTTCAGGGACTACTGAGGGAGTCCTGGATTAGGGGGTCTCCGGACAGCCGGACTATATCCTTTGGCTGGACTGTTGGACTATGAAGATACAAGATTGAAGACTTCATCCTATGTTCGGATGGGACTCTCCTTGGCGTGGAAGGCAAGCTAGGCAATACAGATATGTAGATCTCCTCCCTTGTAACCGACTCTGTGTAACCCTAGCCCCCTCCGGTGTCTATATAAACCGGAGGGTTTAGTCCGTAGGACAACATACAATCATACCATAGGCTAGCTTCTAGGGTTTAGCCTCTACGATCTCATAGTAGATCAACTCTTGTAGTACTCATATCATCAAGAACAATCAAGCAGGATGTAGGGTATTACCTCCATCAAGAGGGCCCGAACCCGGGTTAACATCGTGTCCCCTGCCTCCTGTTACCATCCGACTTAGACGCACAGTTCGGGACCCCCTACCCGAGATCCGCCGGTTTTGACACCGACAACCACCCAGGAATTGCAAGACGCAAGGGCCATGTGCGGCGACCGCTGCTCACGAGGCGCAGCTTTCCATCTAGGCAAGGATGTCGGGTTACGCATCTGCATCGATGTTACAGGGCTCAACAGGGCCGCTTCTCAGGAGCTTTTATGGCCTTCACGCGTGGGACGCTGCAAGGGCCCACCGCACTGCTACATTCGCATGCCCTTCGGCCTGCCGAGCGTGTCGTCCGCCTACCTACGCAACTTGCGGCGCATCCTAGTAGCTCAGGAGGCTAGGCACCACGCTATCCTGATGGAGATGGAGACGGTCCTCAAGGAACCACCTGAGCCCCCAGAGCCTCTTGAGGCTCAGGGCCCCGGTGGCTCGTGAGGAGCAACCCCTTCACTATGCGCCTTCAGCTGCTCCAACTCCCCTTCGTCAACATAACCAGGTGACATTTTCCAAGTTCATTTAGCTGGGAGCGCCCCTCGGGCTGCATCATTCCCAGGCCGCATGGGTCCGTCCCTGTGGCATGTATCCCTTTCTATGTCTTTAGTTTACCTTGTTGGGAGCGCCCCTCGGGTTGCATCATCCCCAAGCCGCTCGGGCCTAACCCAGTGGCACGTATCTCCCATGCACTTACTTAAGCCTGCTACTCTCATGTTAATCTACCTATGATTACTACTTGTTCGATCGCCACCCATCATGGGGACCGCGCGCCGGCCGTCTTTCTTCAGGACCCTTCGTGTGAGTAAGTTGAGCACGACATCTGTGCTCGGGCCTGTCCCTGCAGCATCGGTAAATCCAACGGCTGAGCTCTGTCTGGCGGGCCGGCCCCATTTATGTCACCTCCTGGGGCCGTTGGTGCTTGGATTTCTCACGCAATAACCTCAGGAGATTCGTTCAGCGCAGGTTGTCTGACCACCTCGCAGGACCAGCACAGCAAACAGGAACAAGATCATGCACAACCCGCCTTGAGGTAGGGCCTCGTGAGTCCCGCGCTGGCTCATGAGTGCCCAGATATACCTCGTCTAGCCCTACCGTGCAAGCCACGTGTCAGGGTGGGGCTGTACACGCCCCGAGGGCTCTCCGTAGAGGGAGCCCCCCTCCCACGCACAAGTGGAAGCACCATGCTCCGCGCTGGCCGTCGACACTGCCGAGGAACGGCTATGCCCGTGCACAAGCAGAAGCACTATGCTCTGCGCTGGTGATAAACAACTGAGGGCGGCTTCACGGTCGTACCAACCTCAAGGAGCCCCAGAGCTCAGCGTCCGGCCTCACCGCAATGCCTCCCCTCGGGAAAGCCGCGCGAGGGGGCTGGGCATGGGGGCTACGCTTAGGGCACGCCCAAGCGCACGCCACCCAACCAGGTCTCCCGGACCTGGTCATCACACGCCCCTCCCGAGCTGAGCCTCGGCGAGGGCAAAGGTATAGAGATTGTTTGCACGTCAAGGGGGACTCCTGAGCATCGCGACTCAGGAGCCTAACTTGTCATGTAGCCCCTCACTCCTTGGTCCGTCCTGGTCTCCGGTCGGCCCAACGACGGTTGAGGTATGCGTGGGGCCGGTGTAACACCCCAGATGTAACTTTCCCAATTTGTACTCCAATTCTTGCCATTTCCGGTGTTAAGTTAATTTATATTCTCGAGTTCGGGTCTTTGTCTCTGTGTGTTGTTGTCGTTGTCATGCATCTCATATCATGTCATCATGTGCATTGCTTTTGCATACATGTTCATCTCATGCATTCGAGCATTTTCCCCGTTGTCCGTTTTACATTCCGACCGTGAAGCTACCTGGGAACACGAGGATCACCTCCGTTCTGAGTACCCGGTGTTTTTTCAGTCCTAGATCTCGGGACAAGATCCTTTCGTAGTGGTGGAGTGTTGTAACACCCCGGATGTAACTTTCCCAATTTGTACTCCAACTCTTGCCGTTTCCGGCATTAAGTTAATTTATATTCTCGGTTTCGGGTCTTTGTCTCCGTGTGTTGTTGTCGTTGTCATGCATCTCATATCATGTCATCATGTGCATTGCTTTTGCATACGTGTTCATCTCATGCATTCAAGCATTTTCCCCGTTGTGCGTTTTGCATTCCGACGCTTCGTTCTCCTCCGGTGGTCAGTTCTAGCTTTCTTTCGTGTGTGGGGATTAAACATTTCCGGATTGGACCGAGACTTGCCAAGCGGCCTTGGTTTACTACCGGTAGACCGCCTGTCAAGTTTCGTATCATTTGGACTTTGTTTGATACTCCAACGGTTAACCGAGGGACCGAAAATGCCTCGTGTGTGTTGCAGACCAACACCCCTCCAATTTGGCCCAAAACCGACCTAAGTCTTCTCCATCATCTAGAGCGTTTGATCACGATCGCGTGGCCGAAAATCGCACCTCATTTGGACTCTCCTAGCTCCCTCTACCTCTATTTAAAGAACCCCTCCGTTTTCGGATCTCCTTCTTTCCCCGAAACCCTAAAACCTACTCACGCCGCTGCCGGACATGTCCGCCTCCTAGCGGACACATCGCCTCCGCCAATCCTGAGGTGCCACCTGTCCCGCGCCGGCCTCCCACCGCCGCGG
>NC_041390.1:235435198-235467826 GCF_002162155.2 Triticum dicoccoides
GCCGCGGCCCGTCCCGGCCCAGGGCGGGCCCTCTCCTCCGCGCGACCGGGCCGCCGCCTCCCGCCTGCCCGCGCCGCCTCGCGCCGCCATCCGCCGTCAAGCCGCTCCGCCGCTCCCCGCCGCCGCATCGCCGCCTGTCCGCAGGACCCCGCCGCCCGACGCGCCGCCCGACGAGCCGCCCCGGCGCCCAAGCCGCCGCCGCCGCCAAGTCCGGGATCCCGCCGCCCTCCGCCGTCCTCCCCGCGAATTCCGGCGAGATCCCGCCAAGTCCGACCACCACGACGCCATCGCCGGCAACCTCAACTCCGGCGTGAACAGTTCCTCGCCGGCCATCCTCGATCCGCGTTCGATCCAGATCTGGGATATTTTTCGTCTCGGTTGACTTTTCCCTGAGAAACCCTAGCCCATGTTGCATACTTTGACCTGCCGTAACTTTGCATCCGTAGCTTCGATTCATGCATATAGCATATCAAAATGTTCATCTCGGAGAGTACATCATTTCATTCCATTGCATCATTTTCATTTGAGTTCATCATGATGCCTGAAATGCTGTTAAAAGAGGGCTACTTGAGTTAATTGTCAGATCTGCTGCTCCATTTAGGTTTTTGTCATTTTTGCCATGATTAATATGTGCATGATATGCCCTGATGCTCTACATATGTTTTGTTAAGGGTTTTGTCATCTTTCCAGAGGTGCAACCCATGTATTTTTGTGATGTGTGTGGTGACTAGTGCAAGCTTGCAAAGTGGTGCACTTGCTAATTCTGTTTTCAGGGACTTAGCAATTCCACTAAGTCCATGATCTGTTTATCTCATGTTGCCATATGTTCATGTTGTTTCCTAGTGATCCATGCCTCTTTTGAGGATGATCAGTAAGGATGTTTTGTTAATCTTGTAGTGCTCTGTCCATCCATGCCTTTGTTTGCAATTATGGAGCACCCTAGCTTGAGTCAATCGAGCTCTACTTTTGCTACTTTTTGAATCTGGGCAGATTGTCCACTTGTTTGCAATTTTGCCGATGATGTTGTAGTTGATCCGTGCAAGCTATGCTATTGTTCTTGCCATTTCTAGCTTGCATTTTGTGCCTTCTTGATGGATGTATGATTGTCTTGCCATGACTTGCACCGTAGTGAGAGCATCGAGCTCGTAAACATGCCTACTTGAGTTATGTTTCAGCATGTGTCAGTTTTCACTAAGTCTGAAAACTGATTATGTTTTTGCTATGTTCACATGCTTGCAATTGTATTTTCTGATCCCTTTTGGCTCAAGGTCACTAAGGGATTTTTGTTAAGCTCTTTGAGTAGCTCCATGCCATGCTTTAATTTGCCATGTTCAGGTCCTGTAGCATGTAGTTTTGTTGCTCCGAAGAGTGCTACCTGATCTGAAATTCCAGACAAGTGTTAATTTCACTAAGTCCGAGATCTGTTTGCCATATGCATTCTTGCCATGCTTGTTTGAACCTGTTAATGGATGAATTGGCCGTAGCTCAGTGCTAGACTTTTGTTAAGCATCTTGAATGCATCCCTGCCATGTATTTTGTTGTCATGTTTGGGTGCTGTAGCATGTTCATCTCATTGCATTTAGATGGCTACTTGCTGTAAATCGTAGACCGGTGTCATTTTTGAATCGCTTGCCATTTCCAAACCGTAACTCCGATTCCGGCGTTCTTTATATCGTTTTCAAGCGATTTCATCTCATCTTTCCAGTGGCACACTTGGATTTCCAAGTTGAGGCCAGGTTCATGCTTTTCCTGTCTTATCTTGCATTTTGCATCCCGCATCGCATCCCGCATAGCATATCATCATTGCATCATATTGCTTGATCCTTGCACGTGGTTGATTGTATCCTTGTTGCTTGTTTGTATTGTTTGGGTAGATCCGGGAGACGAGTTCGCTAACGAGGAGCCCGTTGAGTTTGCTTTCGAGGATCCAGTCTACTCTGACAACTGTGCAGGCAAGATGATCATACCCTCGAAATCACTACTATCTTTGCTATGCTAGTTTGCTCGCTCTTTTGCTATGCCAATGCTACGATGCCTAACACTTGCTTTCAAGCCTCCCAAATTGCCATGTCAAACCTCTAACCCACCATGTCCTAGCAAACTGTTGATTGGCTATGTTACCGCTTTGCTCAGCCCCTCTTATAGCGTTGCTAGTTGCAGGTGAAGATTGAAGGCCGTTCCTTGTTGGAACATTTATTTACTTGTTGGGATATCATTATATTGCTATGTTATCTTAATGCATCTATATACTTGGTAAAGGGTGGAAGGCTCGGCCTCTCGCCTAGTGTTTTGTTCCACTCTTGCCGCCCTAGTTTCCGTCATATCGGTGTTATGTTCTCGGATTTTGCGTTCCTTACGCGGTTGGGTTATAATGGGAACCCCTTGATAGTTTGCCTTGATTAAAGCTTTTCCAGCAATGCCCAACCTTGGTTTTACCATTCGCCACCTAGCCTTTTCTTTCCCTTGGGTTCTGCAGACTCAAGGGTCATCTTATTTTAACCCCCCGGGCCAGTGCTCCTCTGAGTGTTGGTCCAACCGAGTGATGTCCGGGGCTACCAGGGGAAACTCTCGGCTGGCCTACCCGACGTCTGGCTCATCTGAGTGTGCCCCGAGAATGAGATATGTGCAGCTCCTATCGGGATTTGTCGGCACATTCAGGCGGTGTTGCTGGTCTTGTTTTAACCTGTCGAAGTGTCTTGAATTACCGAGATACCGAGTCTCTAGTTTCTACCAGGCGGTGTTGCAGGTTGCTCTCTAGTTTCTCGCTCGCGCTTTGCCTCCTCTTCTCGCTCTCTTTTGCGAATAAGTTAGCCACCATACTTGCTAGTCGCTTGCTGCAGCTCCACTCATATTTACCTTGCCTTACCTATAAGCTTAAATAGTCTTGATCGCGAGGGTGCGAGATTGCTGAGTCCCTATGGCTCACAGATTACTATAATACCAAATGCAGGGCCTGATGATTCCGCTCCAGGAGACGCACTTGAGCTCAAGTGGGAGTTCGACGAGGACTCTCAATGTTACTATGTTTCCTTTCCCGATGATCAGTAGTGGTGCCTAGTTGGGGGTGAACAGGACCGTTGTCGCATGTTGGGTTCTCTTTTATTTTGGCGCCGTAGTCGGGCCATGAGTGTTTGGATGAGGTAATGTTATTTATGTACTTGATTGACGTGGCGAGTGTAAGCCAACTATGTTGTCTCCCCTTTATGATTTATATTACATGGGATGTTGTGAAGATTGCCTAACTTGCGACATATGCCTTCAATGCGATTATGCCTCTAAGTCGTGCCTCGACACATGGGAGCTATAGTCGCATCGAGGGTGTGACAGCCGGGCTCTGCCGACATAGAACATTAACCTATCCTCGCGTACTCTCCCTGTAAGCTGTTTGCGCGTCAAGGGGAACTCCTGAGCATCGCAACTCAGGAGCCTAACTGGTCACGTAGCCCCTCACTCCTTGGTCCGTCCTGGTCTCCGGTCGGCCCAACGGCGGTTGAGGTATGCGCGGGGCCGGGCTCTGCCAATGCAGAACACAAAGCAAATTGGAAGAAAATTGCAAAATCTCGAAGCAAATATTACAAGACATATTGTCCTCACAATATAAAATGAATGTTTTAACGCCTCCATGAGGCCTGATGCGTATTGCAGGAATGAAATAGGAAAGCAGCCGGAGGTCACCCCTAGACACCGCCATCGCTTACAGAAGGTGCTCCTCCCTTGGTAGTGTCGTCTTCACCTACACCGCCAGCTGCAGGATCGGTGGCGTCGCCGGTCGATGGCGCGAGGATGAAGCCACAGAACTTCTTCAACAGGGTCTCCACCTGACCTTTCATGGCTGCGGCGGCGGCCGCGCAATGTTCATCAGCTACAGGCTCCAGCAGCTCGTCGAGACGAGCATTGGGGTCGCGAAGGTACAGATGGCTGAAGACACGCGTCAGCACAACTGAAGAAAGGACACAGGCCTCTGCCTCAGCCATGGGATCGATGCCCTCCATGACTTCCTCAAGCGCCTTCACCAAGTGGGGAAGCAGCTGAGCAGGGCCATCCTCGTCGGTGGTCAGCGGCTTCTCCAGGCCCTTCTCGTACAATGACTTTAGCGCCATGCTGGACCTCTTCTCAAGAAGAGAGAAGGCCACGCGGTCTTTGGCCAGGACCTTCGCCTTGGCATCGAGCTCGACCTCCCTCACCTTTGCCTCTTGCTCCAGCTCCTCCAGTCGGTTGCGCTCCACGTCGCGCGCCTTCGTCAGCTCCCCCAGCTCGGCATCGTGGCCCCTGATGGCGTCCTCCCAAGCCTTCATCTCCTCCTCCTTCGCTTTGCGGTCACGTGCTTCTTTTGCGCGCTCGTCGCGCATGCTCTTTAGCTCACCCTCCAGCTTTCGGCAGCGGTCACAGGCGGCCTCGGCGTCCTTCAGCGCCGCCTCATGATCGGCCGTAGCTCTGGCGGTGGCCTACTTCTCCTTCTCGGAGGCCGCCGCGGCCTGGCTCAGCGACGCTCGAACTGCCGAGTCGGAGTGAAGCCAGCCTGAGGCCAGCTCTGTCGGATTTCGGGTTCCGGCAGACCCTTGAGGTTCGAACACTGGGGTGCGCACGGAGATTTCGCCTCCTACCTACCTGCACCCCTCCGCCTCGCTAAGATCTAAGCTACGGAAAGAACAACACAAGAGACACAGGGTTTATACTGGTTCGGGCCACCGTTGTGGTGTAATACCCTACTCTAGTGTGTGGTGTGGTGGATTGCCTCTTGGGCTGATGATGATGAACAATACAAGGAAGAACAGCCTCGCGAGGGTCTGTTCTTGGCTGGGGGGGGGACGAACTGCTAGGAGGAGTTCAATCACCCTTCTCTCTCTGATTTCGATCCGATCCTTGATCCTCGATGCTCGATCTCTAACCTTCACCTGAACCTCAACCCGAACCCCCTCTCCCTGTGGGTGGCTGGTCCTATTTATAGGAAATGGCCCTAGGCCTCTTCCCAAATATTGAGCGGGAAGGGCGCCAACAATTGGCCATTTTGATGGGGAACATCTGGTACACTTATCCTGACTAAAGTTGGTCCTTGCCTGCACAAAGCTCTGGTGGTGACGCCGTCTTGGGCTCCACGATGACCTCCGTCCTGCAGTCCTCCTAGTCTTGGTCTTGTTGCACCGAAATGGCAACCTTTGCCTGATGCCTTGATACCCCGCGGCTGCGCTTGCCCCCTTTGCACCAAAGGGGAAAGGAGGACACTACACGGGCTGGCGCCTGCCTGGCGCCCTTGGTCGTCATGGCTTACGTCACGGCCACCTCGTGAGGTACCCCGCCTTGATCTCTCCGCCTCCTCGCGAGCCAGCCTGGTGAGGCCGTGCCTGAGGAAGCTCCGTGTCGTCCGCCCCGCGAGGCTTGGCCCCTCGCGAGGGTCTTGGGTCTGTGTTGATGAAGATGGGCCGTGCTGGGCCCCCCTTTGAGCCACGCCGCAGGCCGCAGGCAGGCAAGTCTGGGGACCCCCGTTCCCAGAACGCCGACAGTAGCCCCCGGGCCCAAGGCGCACCTGGACTTGGCCGTGCAGGGAGGCGGAAGGGCAAGAGCGAAGCGCCGCGGGCCCTAACAGCCTGCGGTCTTGGGCGCCGCATGACGGTTGATTGGACGTGGGTGTCTCCACTTCCCCATGGCGCCTCGGCAACTGCACGGATTGGACAAGTCCCTACATGCAAAGCGGGTCATGATTACCTGCGATCGTGGAGGTCGGCGGTTGGCCTTCGCCGGCCATAAGTACAGAACGGCGCACGCCCTTCCAGTCCATCCCTTCTTGCTTCTCCTTCTTCCCGGTCCTTGCTCCGTCTTGCTGCGATGGCTCCGATCCGCCGGTTCTCAATGGCAGAGAAGGGAAAGGCTCCTCGAGAGGAACCAGGCCCACTCCCGCCGAAGAAACGGCTCGTCCTCCGCGGCCCGGACGAGGGGGCCCATCAGGTGGTGTCGAGGCCCTGGTGCGAGCGGCCACCACCGGGGTTCCCGTTTCCCTTGTACGCCCACAACGAGGGCCCTGAAGGAGCTGATGCTGATCGCCACGGGCAGTGCCGCCGTCGGCGCCGATGGGTCACGAAGGTGTGGGTCGTCCCCCCTGGGGTCCACACCGAGGGCTCCTCCCATGAGTTCGTGTTCCATGCTGCCATGCCTCCTCAGTCTTGGATTCTGAAAGCACAAGTGCTCCCTAGGTGGTTTTGATAATTGATGACAACATATCTCTTGTTGGACTAACACTTCTATCTAGCATGTTTCAGATAAGTTCAATAATGGAGTGGCATGGACTAAAGGTTGTGGGAAATCCTTCAAGATGCTAAGGACAAGGGATCGGCTAAAGCTTCAAGCTCAAGACTCTTCACTTTTACATTTTAGTGATCCAAGATCACATTGAGTCCATAGGAAAAGCCAATACTATCAAGGAGGGATGAGGTGTTGCTTAATGAGCCTCTTGCTTCATGTGCTTAATGATATGCTCCAAAATCCTCAACTACTTTCCCATATCCACATATGACCTAAACCCTAAGTCAAACTCAGTTCTACCGATTCTTCCTACCCGGCGCCACCGAGTTTCACTTGTCATTAGCCACTGCCAAACCCTAGCAATTCGGTTCTACCGATAAGGATCTCGGTCTCACTGAGATGGGGTTGCAAACTCTCTGTTTCCCTTTCGTAACTTTTCGGTCTTACCGAAAGAGCGAATCGGTCCCACCAAGATTGCAATGTAAACTCAGTGTTTCCCCTTTGTAACTTTTCGGTCTCACCGAGTTCCACTCGGTCTCACCGAAAGAGCAAATCGGTCCCACCGAGTTTGCCTGACCAACTCTCTGGTTAGCTAATTACCAAATTCGGTCTCACCGAGTTTGTGTAATCGGTCTCACCGAGATTACGTTATGCCCAAACCCTAACCGAATCGGTCCTACCGAGTTGCATGTCAGTCCCACCAAAATTCCTAACGGCCACTAGGTTTACTACTTCTGTCAGACCGAGTTTTCTGATTCGGTCCCACCGAGATTGGTAAATTGTATGTAACGGTTGGATTTTGTGTGGAGGCTATATATACCCATCCACCTCCTTCTCATTCGATGAGAGGGCCATCAGAACACACACACCATTCCAACTCATATGTTCTGAGAGAGAACCACCTACTCATGTGTTGAGATCAAGACATTCCATTCCTACCATATGAATCTTGATCTCTAGCTTTCCCAAGTTGCTTTCCACAAAAACCCTCTTTTCACCAAATTCAAATCCTATGAGAGAGAGTTGAGTGTTGGGGAGACTATCATTTGAAGCACAAGAGCAAGGAGTTCATTACCTACACACCATTTGTTACTTCTTGGAGAGTGGTGTCTCCTAGATTGGCTAGGTGTCACTTGGGAGCCTCCGACAAGATTGTGGAGTTGAACCAAGGAGTTTGTAAGGGCAAGGAGATCGCCTACTTCATGAAGATCTACCGCTAGTGAGGCAAGTCCTGTGTGGGCGATGGCCATGGTGGGATAGACAAGGTTGCTTCTTCGTGGACCCTTTGTGGGTGGTTGCTTCTTCATGGACCCTTCGTGGGTGGAGCCCTGTGTGGACTCGCGCAACCGTTGCCCTTAGGTGGAGCCCTGTGTGGACTCGCGCAACCGTTACCCTTCGTGGGTTGAAGTCTCCATCAACGTGGATGTAGGATAGCACCACCTATCCGAACCACGGGAAAAACATCCGTGTCTCCAATTGCGTTTGATCTCTCCAAACCCTTCCCTTTACATTCTTGCAAGTTGCATGCTTTACATTCCGCTGCTCATATACTCTTTGCATGCTTGCTTGATATGTATCGTGTGTGTTGAAATTGTGCCTAAACTCCACTTAAACCGAAAAGGCTTAAAAATTGCAACTTTAGCACTAAGTGTCTAATCACCCCCCCCTCTAGACACATCTATTTCTAGATCCTACAAGTGGTATCAGAGCATTGGTCTCCATTGCCTTGGTTTAATCACCATTGGAGGAAGATGGATGTGTCTACTCTAGGGAGTCTTAGACATAGAGTGCCTATTCTTGATGGAAAGTATTTTCATGAGTGGAAAAATGAGATGCTTGTAATCTTCAATCAATATCATTTGAACAAGTATATTGCTAGCCCTTGTGCACCCCATATTGATCCCTTGCATCCTACCCTAGATGAAGATATTGACATGATTCGCAATCTTAGAACTATTGAGCTCATCATTAGAGGATTGCCCAAAAATTTGATTGCTAGTTTGCCTACTCAAAATTGCGCCTATACTATATGGAAATTTCTTGAGGAACGGTTTCCCAATCATTCCTTAAAAACTTTGGATGAAATTCTCCATAAATCTATTGCCTTGAGTAAGATGAACTCTAGTGATCCTAGTTTTGGTAAATGTCTTCTTGAACTTGCCAATCTTAAGCATGCTAAAGGAGATGTTGGAATCATTAATGATATCATATTCAAAGCTATAAGAATTCATAAAAGTAACCACTTTGATCATTTATCTAATGAATTGCCCTCTCTAGGAAATGATGAGTCACAAGATCATGATGAACATGAATATTATGATGATGATGATAGTGACTTCGATCTCGATGATGCAATGAGTCATTTTGGTCTTATGGCAAATCTTCGGGGATATGAATCAGGAGGAACGGAATGGGTTCTTGATAGTGGATGTATTGATCATATAACCGGAGATGAAGAGATGTTTCGTGAGCTTGCTGAAAACAACGGCCCTCGAAAATATGTCACCTTTGGTGATAATTCAAAGGGTAAAGTGGTTGGCCTTGGTAAGGTGGCCATCTCACATGATAGTTCCATTCAAAATGTCATGCTCGTTGAATCTCTTGGCTACAACTTACTTTCAGTATCTAGACTTGCTGAATTCGGTTTGAATGTCCTATTTACTGAGGTAGATTGCCAAGTATTTTGTCGAGACAATCATAAAATGGTCTTTACGGGTATGCATAGAGGTGATCTTTACATTGTCGATTTATCTAAAAAGGCACAACCTAAAACTTGCTTTGTTGCTAAATCCTCAAAAGGTTGGTTGTGGCATAGACGACTAGGTCACGTTGGCATGAGAAACCTTGACAAGCTTATTAAAGGAAATCATATCCTTGGAGTTAACGATGTCATATTTGATAAGGATAGACTTTGCAGTGCTTGTCAAGCAGGTAAACAGGTTGGAGGAAGACATCCCGTGAAGAACATCATGACCACAAGGAGGCCACTCGAGCTGCTTCACATGGATCTTTTTGGTCCCAATGCCTACAAGAGTCTCCATGGAAATTCTTTTGGTCTAGTTATAGTTGATGATTTTTCAAGATTTACGTGGGTGTTCTTTCTTAATGACAAGTCGCAGGTCCAGAAGATCTTCAGAAACTTCGCTAGGAAAGCCCAAAATCAGTTTGATGTGAAGATCAAGAAGGTTCGGAGTGACAACGGAACGGAGTTCAAGAACGCAAATGTGGACACCTTTCTTGACGAAGAAGGGATTTCACACGAGTTCTCGGCTACATACACACCTCAACAAAATGGAGTTGTTGAGAGGACCGGACGCTCATCGAAATGGCAAGAACGATGCTTGATGAATACAAGACGCCAAATCACTTTTGGGCAGAAGCGGTCGAGACAGCTTGTCACGCAACAAATCGCTTATATCTTCACAAGCTACTCGGCAAGACGGCATACGAGCTTCTCACCGGTAACAAACCCCAAGTTGGATACTTTCGAGTATTCGGCTCAAAGTGCTACATTCTTGATAAGCATCGTCATTCAAAGTTTGCTCCTAAATCTCATGAAGTTTTTCTACTTGGTTATGGATCAAACTCTCACACTTACCGTGTCTACAACAATTTCACCCGAAAGGTTGAAGAGACGGTAGATGTGAAGTTTGATGAATCTAATGGCTCGCAAGTAGAGCAATTGCCAATTGATGTAGGAGACAAAGACCCTTCAGAAGCAATCCGAGACTTGTCCATTGGCAAAATTCGTCCAACGGAGGTGAAGGAGAGTACTTCATCCGTCCAAGTGGAAGCTTCTACTTCACGGCAAGGTGAACCAAGAATCGACACGGAAGCATCCACAAGTGGGACACATCAAGATGAAGAAAACGAGGAAATACGTCAAGACGAACATCAACAACCTCCTTCTCCACCACGACAAGAGAACGACGACGTTAACAATGAAGAAGGCCAAGAAGAAGAACAAGATGAAGAAGATGTTCAACGAAGACCCAAGCAAAAGCTCTCACGAGTTCGAGCAAGAATTGCCAAAGATCATCCCGTCGAGCAAATCCTCAATGATATACAAACCGGGAGAATCACTCGCTCAAAAACTCGTTTAGCTAACTTTTGTGAAAACTATTCATTCATCTCTAGCATTGAACCAATGAAGGTTGAAGAAGCATTGGAAGATCCGGATTGGATAAACGCTATGCATGAAGAGCTACATAATTTTGAGAGAAACCAAGTTTGGACATTGGTTGAGAAGCCCGACAACAACCACAACATCATTGGTACCAAATGGGTGTTTCGCAACAAGCAAGATGAAGATGGACAAGTGATCCGCAACAAAGCACGTCTCGTCGCCCAAGGATACACACAAGTCGAAGGTATGGACTATGGTGAGACGTATGCTCCCGTTGCTAGACTTGAGTCCATTCGCATCTTACTTGCCTATGCTAATCACCATAATATCACCTTGTACCAAATGGACATTAAGAGTGCTTTTCTAAATGGAGAAATAGAGGAGGAAGTTTATGTCAAACAACCTCCCGGCTTTGTCAATCCTAAGAAACCAAATCATGTTTACAAACTTCACAAAGCTCTTTATGGTCTTAAACAAGCTCCTAGAGCATGGTATAAATGCTTGACCAAGTTCCTTACTACAAGTGGTTTTGAAATTGGTAAAATTGACTCTACTCTTTTTACTAAAAGGGTTAATGGAGAACTATTTGTATTCCAAATTTATGTTGATGACATCATATTTGGTTCAACTAACCCTCTCTTTAGTGAAAAGTTTGGAAAGCTAATGTCAGAGAAGTTTGAGATGTCTATGATGAGTGAACTCAAATTCTTTCTTGGGTTGCAAATCAAGCAAACTAAGGAAGGTACATTTGTCTCTCAGACAAAGTACACCAAGGACTTATTCAAGAAGTTCAATATGCAAGAATGCAAAGGTATGTCTACACCCATGCCTACTAGTGGACAAAATGATTTAACCAAAGATGGTGAACCAGTTGATCAAAAGGTTTATCGCTCTATGATTGGTTCATTGTTATACCTATGTGCTTCACGTCCCGATATTATGCTAAGTGTATGCATGTGTGCACGATATCAAGCTGCTCCTAAAGATTGTCATCTTAAGGCTGTGAAAAGGATAGTGAGATATTTAATCCATACACCAAATTTTGGCATTTGGTATCCTAAGAGGTCTTCTTTTGATCTTGTTGGCTATTCCGACTCGGATTATGCCGGAGACAAGGTTGATAGAAAGTCCACTTCGGGTACTTGTCAATTTCTTGGTAGATCTCTTGTGTCTTGGTCTTCCAAGAAACAAAACTCGGTATCCTTATCCACCACCGAAGCTGAATACATTGTCGCTGGTTCATGTTGCGCTCAATTACTTTGGATGACTCAAACTCTTAAAGATTATGGGATTTATGTGAAACATGTTCCACTGCTTTGTGACAATGAAAGTGCTATCAAAATTGGTCATAATCCTGTACAACATTCTCGAACTAAGCATATTGAAGTTCGTCATCATTTCATTCGAGATCATGTTTCTAAGGGTGACATCAATCATAAGCATGTTCGCACCGATAAGCAATTAGCGGATATATTCACTAAACCGCTTGATGAGAAAGTGTTTTGCAGGTTGAGAGGAGAATTGAACATCATTGATGCTTCGAATTTGGAGTAGAAACTCCATTGGATACATGCAAGACATGAGCTTATGACTAATCCATGATGTATCTCTTATGATAACTATCTTATGTCTTGGATATATTTGCACCTTGCATGTTGTCTAACCCATGTAGGTGCTTGGTTGAATCTAATTCCATGAGATTGCGACTCACTCACATCTTGAGCAATCTCTACAAGACCAAGACTCTACACAATAGTGGTTGAAGACAAGGAAGCACAAAACCATTCAAACATATCCTTTGACAAATTCTATATTAAGCTTCATGATTGTCATTTTTGTATACACAAGTGCTCTTCCTTGCAAGAACTAACCCATGTAGGTAGATGAACTCAAACTCCAAGTGGTGCTCCCAACTCTTGATGAACTACATCAACCTTGAGCACCCACACAAGTTCAACTACATGAGCAAGAACTACATCACTACCCAAGGTATGTTATTCCATCTTTGAGAAGCTTTACTCCAAGATATGAGTCAAAGCAACTCAACAAGATGTGAATACAACAAAATACTTAAACGAAAAATGGTAACCCCATCTTGAGCTTAAACGATGAGTATGACCTATGATCAAGTGTTCTAACTTGACTCCTAAGTCAATATACTCTAACATAGGTGACTATGTCACCGCCCAATTCTAGATGAAGTTCTCTTGTGTTCCTTTCTGAGTTATTGCATTTGTCCCTTGCATATTTGTTTCTTTATTTTTCAATCAAAAAAAAACTTCATCTAGAAACCTTTTACCCTTTTTGCTCTGCATATTTCTGCATCAAATTCCCTGCAAATCCTTCAGCTAATTCATTGCAAATCTTTGTGAGATCTTACCTGACTAGTGAGCTGAGGTGACAAGTGTTTTTCTCTGTGATGAACTCGGTTTCACCGAATTGCCATTTTCGGTCCAACCGAATCCCTTCGGTACTACCGAAATATGCCACTCGGTGCCACCGATTTCGCAACAGGAAAAACAGTCTGCCACATATTCTATATTTCTTCTGATCCAGCTCCACTCAATGAATCTTGTCCTCTACAAGCATCACAGTTTTATTCCCTGCTTTGTACTGAATCTGAAGGACCAAACCTATTCGACGGATTCCAGGAGAAACCTTCTTGGAAATTGATGTCAAAGGGGGAGAGAGAGATCGCATCAAAGCTTGTAGGAGAGAGAGAGATCACATCAAGGGGGAGAGAATACTCAAGGATCCCATATATTAAGGGGGAGAAAGAAATCTCCAAGGGGGAGAGAATACTCAAGGATCCCAGATGCTTGATGTTCAAGAGGAGAGATGCCACATGTCTTTTTTGGGGGAAAGACATGTTCATATGAACTCATTTGAATTTAGTTCTATTCATAACCTTCAGCTCTGATTTTCTGTTTCCTATCTTCTCCCAATAACCCATGTAAGATTCAGGGGGAGCAAGACACCTAAGGGAAAAGAGATCAGCCAAATTCATCTTTATTCTTGGGGACATGTTGAATCCAATGTGGTACCTTGTACTCACTCTCTACATGTCATCCCAGTCTTGGTATTCTTGTGGTTTCTTTTGTTTGCTCTGGCTAGTGGACGTACCTGTGTTATCTAACCTTGTTTGTGCAGGTTCATTCCATCCTAAGCCAACTCGAGACCACAAGGTAAGTATATGCATCAAAATCATGAGTATGAGGAGTTCTTGCTTATGTACATACTGTTTGCAAGAAGGACTCATGAGCATGAAGGTATTTTCCTTAATAATCTTTTGCTCTGATGCATATGGCCAAGATACATGTAACACATTGCCTACTTTGTCATGTTTATGCTCTCACATGCCTCTATATTTCATATTTACATGAATGCATACATGTAGGGGGAGCCTATGCTTGCTACATGTTCTTCCAAAGCTTTACTTGCTGTTCTTTATATCTTTATCTAAAGCTTTGATGTATGTTGCCATCAATTACCAAAAAGGGGGAGATTGAAAGCACAAGTGCTCCCTAGGTGGTTTTGATAATTGATGACAACATATCTCTTGTTGGACTAACACTTCTATCTAGCATGTTTCAGATAAGTTCAATAATGGAGTGGCATGGACTAAAGGTTGTGGGAACTCCTTCAAGATGCTAAGGACAAGGGATTGGCTAAAGCTTCAAGCTCAAGACTCTTCACTTTTACATTTTAGTGATCCAAGATCACATTGAGTCCATAGGAAAAGCCAATACTATCAAGGAGGGATGAGGTGTTGCTTAATGAGCCTCTTGCTTCATGTGCTTAATGATATGCTCCAAAATCCTCAACTACTTTCCCATATCCACATATGACCTAAACTCTAAGTCAAACTCGGTTCTACCAATTCTTCCTACCCGGCGCCACCGAGTTTCACTTGTCATTAGCCACTGCCAAACCCTAGCAATTCGGTTCTACCGATAAGGATCTCGGTCTCACCGAGATGGGGTTGTAAACTCTCTGTTTCCCTTTCGTAACTTTTCGGTCTTACCGAAAGAGCGAATCGGTCCCACCGAGATTGCAATGTAAACTCAGTGTTTCCCCTTTGTAACTTTTCAGTCTCACCCAGTTCCACTCGGTCTCACCGAAAGAGCAAATCGGTCCCACCGAGTTTGCCTGACCAACTCTCTGGTTAGCTAATTACCAAATTCGGTCTCACCGAGTTTGTGTAATTGGTCTCACCGAGATTACGTTATGCCCAAACCCTAACCGAATCGGTCCTACCGAGTTGCATGTCAGTCCCACCGAAATTCCTAACAGTCACTAGGTTTACTACTTCTGTCAGACCGAGTTTTCTGATTCGGTCCCACTGAGATTGGTAAATTGTATGTAACGGTTGGATTTTGTGTGGAGGCTATATATACCCCTCCACCTCCTTCTCATTCGATGAGAGAGCCATCAGAACACACACACCATTCCAACTCATATGTTCTGAGAGAGAACCACCTACTCATGTGTTGAGATCAAGACATTCCATTCCTACCATATGGATCTTGATCTCTAGCCTTCCCAAGTTGCTTTCCACAAAAACCCTGTTTTCACCAAATCCAAATCCTATGAGAGAGAGTTGAGTGTTGGGGAGACTATCATTTGAAGCACAAGAGCAAGGAGTTCATTACCTACACACCATTTGTTACTTCTTGGAGAGTGGTGTCTCCTAGATTGGCTAGGTGTCACTTGGGAGCCTCCGACAAGATTGTGGAGTTGAACCAAGGAGTTTGTAAGGGCAAGGAGATCGCCTACTTCATGAAGATCTACCGCTAGTGAGGCAAGTCCTGTGTGGGCGATGGCCATGGTGGGATAGACAAGGTTGCTTCTTTGTGGACCCTTTGTGTGTGGTTGCTTCTTCGTGGACCCTTCGTGGGTGGAGCCCTGTGTGGACTCGCGCAACCGTTGCCCTTGGGTGGAGCCCTGTGTGGACTCGCGCAACCGTTACCCTTCGTGGGTTGAAGTCTCCATCAACGTGGATGTAGGATAGCACCACCTATCCGAACCACGGGAAAAACATCCGTGTCTCCAATTGCGTTTGATCTCTCCAAACCCTTCCCTTTACATTCTTGCAAGTTGCATGCTTTACATTCCGCTGCTCATATACTCTTTGCATGCTTGCTTGATATGTATCGTGTGTGTTGAAATTGTGCCTAAACTCCACTTAAACCGAAAAGGCTTAAAAATTGCAACTTTAGCACTAAGTGTCTAATCACCCCCCTCTAGACACATCTATTTCTAGATCCTACAAGTGGTATCAGAGCATTGGTCTCCATTGCCTTGGTTTAATGACCATTGGAGGAAGATGGATGTGTCTACTCTAGGGAGTCTTAGACATAGAGTGCCTATTCTTGATGGAAAGTATTTTCATGAGTGGAAAAATGAGATGCTTGTAATCTTCAATCAATATCATTTGAACAAGTATATTGCTAGCCCTTGTGCACCCCATATTGATCCCTTGCATCCTACCCTAGATGAAGATATTGACATGATTCGCAATCTTAGAACTATTGAGCTCATCATTAGAGGATTGCCCAAAAATTTGATTGCTAGTTTGCCTACTCAAAATTGCGCCTATACTATATGGAAATTTCTTGAGGAACGGTTTCCCAATCATTCCTTAAAAACTTTGGATGAAATTCTCCATAAATCTATTGCCTTGAGTAAGATGAACTCTAGTGATCCTAGTTTTGGTAAATGTCTTCTTGAACTTGCCAATCTTAAGCATGCTAAAGGAGATGTTGGAATCACTAATGATATCATATTCAAAGCTATAAGAATTCATAAAAGTAACCACTTTGATCATTTATCTAATGAATTGCCCTCTCTAGGAAATGATGAGTCACAAGATCATGATGAACATGAATATTATGATGATGATGATAGTGACTTCGATCTCGATGATGCAATGAGTCATTTTGGTCTTATGGCAAATCTTCGGGGATATGAATCAGGAGGAAAGGAATGGGTTCTTGATAGTGGATGTATTGATCATATAACCGGAGATGAAGAGATGTTTCGTGAGCTTGCTGAAAACAACGGCCCTCGAAAATATGTCACCTTTGGTGATAATTCAAAGGGTAAAGTGGTTGGCCTTGGTAAGGTGGCCATCTCACATGATAGTTCCATTCAAAATGTCATGCTCGTTGAATCTCTTGGCTACAACTTACTTTCAGTATCTAGACTTGCTGAATTCGGTTTGAATGTCCTATTTACTAAGGTAGATTGCCAAGTATTTTGTCGAGACAATCATAAAATGGTCTTTACGGGTATGCATAGAGGTGATCTTTACATTGTCGATTTCTCTAAAAAGGCACAACGTAAAACTTGCTTTGTTGCTAAATCCTCAAAAGGTTGGTTGTGGCATAGACGACTAGGTCACGTTGGCATGAGAAACCTTGACAAGCTTATTAAAGGAAATCATATCCTTGGAGTTAACGATGTCATATTTGATAAGGATAGACTTTGCAGTGCTTGTCAAGCAGGTAAACAGGTTGGAGGAAGACATCCCGTGAAGAACATCATGACCACAAGGAGGCCACTCGAGCTGCTTCACATGGATCTTTTTGGTCCCAATGCCTACAAGAGTCTCCATGGAAATTCTTTTGGTCTAGTTATAGTTGATGATTTTTCAAGATTTACGTGGGTGTTCTTTCTTAATGACAAGTCGCAGGTCCAGAAGATCTTCAGAAACTTCGCTAGGAAAGCCCAAAATCAGTTTGATGTGAAGATCAAGAAGGTTCGAAGTGACAACGGAACGGAGTTCAAGAACGCAAATGTGGACACCTTTCTTGACGAAGAAGGGATTTCACACGAGTTCTCGGCTACATACACACCTCAACAAAATGGAGTTGTTGAGAGGAAGAACCGGACGCTCATCGAAATGGCAAGAACGATGCTTGATGAATACAAGACGCCAAAGCACTTTTGGGCAGAAGCGGTCGAGACAGCTTGTCACGCAACAAATCGCTTATATCTTCACAAGCTACTCGGCAAGACGGCATACGAGCTTCTCACCGGTAACAAACCCCAAGTTGGATACTTTCGAGTATTCGGCTCAAAGTGCTACATTCTTGATAAGCATCGTCATTCAAAGTTTGCTCCTAAATCTCATGAAGGTTTTCTAGTTGGTTATGGATCAAACTCTCACACTTACCGTGTCTACAACAATTTCACCCGAAAGGTTGAAGAGACGGTAGATGTGAAGTTTGATGAATCTAATGGCTCGCAAGTAGAGCAATTGCCAATTGATGTAGGAGACAAAGACCCTTCAGAAGCAATCCGAGACTTGTCCATTGGCAAAATTCGTCCAACGGAGGTGAAGGAGAGTACTTCATCCGTCCAAGTGGAAGCTTCTACTTCACGGCAAGGTGAACCAAGAATCGACACGGAAGCATCCACAAGTGGGACACATCAAGATGAAGAAAACGAGGAAATACGTCAAGACGAACATCAACAACCTCCTTCTCCACCACGACAAGAGAACGACGGCGTTAATAATGAATAAGGCCAAGAAGAAGAACAAGATGAAGAAGATGTTCAACGAAGACCCAAGCAAAAGCTCTCACGAGTTCGAGCAAGAATTGCCAAAGATCATCCCGTCGAGCAAATCCTCAATGATATACAAACCGGGAGAATCACTCGCTCAAAAACTCGTTTAGCTAACTTTTGTGAAAACTATTCATTCATCTCTAGCATTGAACCAATGAAGGTTGAAGAAGCATTGGAAGATCCGGATTGGATAAACGCTATGCATGAAGAGCTACATAATTTTGAGAGAAACCAAGTTTGGACATTGGTTGAGAAGCCCGACAACAACCACAACATCATTGGTACCAAATGGGTGTTTCACAACAAGCAAGATGAAGATGGACAAGTGATCCGCAACAAAGCACGTCTCGTCGCCCAAGGATACACACAAGTCGAAGGTATGGACTATGGTGAGACGTATGCTCTTGTTGCTAGACTTGAGTCCATTCGCATCTTACTTGCCTATGCTAATCACCATAATATCACCTTGTACCAAATGGACATTAAGAGTGCTTTTCTAAATGGAGAAATAGAGGAGGAAGTTTATGTCAAACAACCTCCCGGCTTTGTCAATCCTAAGAAACCAAATCATGTTTACAAACTTCACAAAGCTCTTTATGGTCTTAAACAAGCTCCTAGAGCATGGTATAAATGCTTGACCAAGTTCCTTACTGCAAGTGGTTTTGAAATTGGTAAAATTGATTCTACTCTTTTTACTAAAAGGGTTAATGGAGAACTATTTGTATGCCAAATTTATGTTGATGACATCATATTTGGTTCAACTAACCCTCTCTTTAGTGAAAAGTTTGGAAAGCTAATGTCAGAGAAGTTTGAGATGTCTATGATGAGTGAACTCAAATTCTTTCTTGGGTTGCAAATCAAGCAAACTAAGGAAGGTACATTTGTCTCTCAGACAAAGTACACCAAGGACTTATTCAAGAAGTTCAATATGCAAGAATGCAAAGGTATGTCTACACCCATGCCTACTAGTGGACAAAATGATTTAACCAAAGATGGTGAACCAGTTGATCAAAAGGTTTATCGCTCTATGATTGGTTCATTGTTATACCTATGTGCTTCACGTCCCGATATTATGCTAAGTGTATGCATGTGTGCACGATATCAAGCTGCTCCTAAAGATTGTCATCTTAAGGCTGTGAAAAGGATAGTGAGATATTTAATCCATACACCAAATTTTGGCATTTGGTATCCTAAGAGGTCTTCTTTTGATCTTGTTGGCTATTCCGACTCGGATTATGCCGGAGACAAGGTTGATAGAAAGTCCACTTCGGGTACTTGTCAATTTCTTGGTAGATCTCTTGTGTCTTGGTCTTCCAAGAAACAAAACTCGGTATCCTTATCCACCACCGAAGCTGAATACATTGTCGCTGGTTCATGTTGCGCTCAATTACTTTGGATGACTCAAACTCTTAAAGATTATGGGATTTATGTGAAACATGTTCCACTGCTTTGTGACAATGAAAGTGCTATCAAAATTGGTCATAATCCTGTACAACATTCTCGAACTAAGCATATTGAAGTTCGTCATCATTTCATTCGAGATCATGTTTCTAAGGGTGACATCAATCTTAAGCATGTTCGCACCGATAAGCAATTAGCGGATATATTCACTAAACCGCTTGATGAGAAAGTGTTTTGCAGGTTGAGAGGAGAATTGAACATCATTGATGCTTCGAATTTGGAGTAGAAACTCCATTGGATACATGCAAGACATGAGCTTATGACTAATCCATGATGTATCTCTTATGATAACTATCTTATGTCTTGGATATATTTGCACCTTGCATGTTGTCTAACCCATGTAGGTGCTTGGTTGAATCTAATTCCATGAGATTGCGACTCACTCACATCTTGAGCAATCTCTACAAGACCAAGACTCTACACAATAGTGGTTGAAGACAAGGAAGCACAAAACCATTCAAACATATCCTTTGACAAATTCTATATTAAGCTTCATGATTGTCATTTTTGGATACACAAGTGCTCTTCCTTGCAAGAACTAACCCATGTAGGTAGATGAACTCAAACTCCAAGTGGTGCTCCCAACTCTTGATGAACTACATCAACCTTGATCACCCACACAAGTTCAACTACATGAGCAAGAACTACATCACTACCCAAGGTATGTTATTCCATCTTTGAGAAGCTTTACTCCAAGATATGAGTCAAAGCAACTCAACAAGATGTGAATACAACAAAATACTTAAACGAAAAATGGTAACCCCATCTTGAGCTTAAACGATGAGTATGACCTATGATCAAGTGTTCTAACTTGACTCCTAAGTCAATATACTCTAACATAGGTGACTATGTCACCGCCCAATTCTAGATGAAGTTCTCTTGTGTTCCTTTCTGAGTTATTGCATTTGTCCCTTGCATATTTGTTTCTTTATTTTTCAATCAAAAAAAAACTTCATCTAGAAACCTTTTACCCTTTTTGCTCTGCATATTTCTGCATCAAATTCCCTGCAAATCCTTCAGCTAATTCATTGCAAATCTTTGTGAGATCTTACCTGACTAGTGAGCTGAGGTGACAAGTGTTTTTCTCTGTGATGAACTCGGTTTCACCGAATTGCCATTTTCGGTCCAACCGAATCCCTTCGGTACTACCGAAATATGCCACTCGGTGCCACCGATTTCGCAACAGGAAAAACAGTCTGCCACATATTCTATATTTCTTCTGATCCAGCTCCACTCAATGAATCTTGTCCTCTACAAGCATCACAGTTTTATTCCCTGCTTTGTACTGAATCTCAAGGACCAAACCTATTCGACGGATTCCAGGAGAAACCTTCTTGGAAATTGATGTCAAAGGGGGAGAGAGAGATCGCATCAAAGCTTGTAGGAGAGAGAGATCACATCAAGGGGGAGAGAATACTCAAGGATCCCATATATTAAGGGGGAGAAAGAAATCTCCAAGGGGGAGAGAATACTCAAGGATCCCAGATGCTTGATGTTCAAGAGGAGAGATGCCACATGTCTTTTTTGGGGGAAAGACATGTTCATATGAACTCATTTGAATTTAGTTCTATTCATAACCTTCAGCTCCGATTTTCTGTTTCCTATCTTCTCCCAATAACCCATGTAAGATTCAGGGGGAGCAAGACACCTAAGGGAAAAGAAATCAGCCAAATTCATTGCATATCTTTATTCTTGGGGACATGTTGAATCCAATGTGGTACCTTGTACTCACTCTCTACATGTCATCCCAGTCTTGGTATTCTTGTGGTTTCTTTTGTTTGCTCTAGCTAGTGGACGTACCTGTGTTATCTAACCTTGTTTGTGCAGGTTCATTCCATCCTAAGCCAACTCGAGACCACAAGGTAAGTATATGCATCAAAATCATGAGTATGAGGAGTTCTTGCTTATGTACATACTGTTTGCAAGAAGGACTCATGAGCATGAAGGTATTTTCCTTGATAATCTTTTGCTCTGATGCATATGGCCAAGATACATGTAACACATTGCCTACTTTGTCATGTTTATGCTCTCACATGCCTCTATATTTCATATTTACATGAATGCATACATGTAGGGGGAGCCTATGCTTGCTACATGTTCTTGCAAAGCTTTACTTGCTGTTCTTTATATCTTTATCTAAAGCTTTGATGTATGTTGCCATCAATTACCAAAAAGGGGGAGATTGAAAGCACAAGTGCTCCCTAGGTGGTTTTGATAATTGATGACAACATATCTCTTGTTGGACTAACACTTCTATCTAGCATGTTTCAGATAAGTTCAATAATGGAGTGGCATGGACTAAAGGTTGTGGGAACTCCTTCAAGATGCTAAGGACAAGGGATTGGCTAAAGCTTCAAGCTCAAGACTCTTCACTTTTACATTTTAGTGATCCAAGATCACATTGAGTCCATAGGAAAAGCCAATACTATCAAGGAGGGATGAGGTGTTGCTTAATGAGCCTCTTGCTTCATGTGCTTAATGATATGCTCCAAAATCCTCAACTACTTTCCCATATCCACATATGACCTAAACTCTAAGTCAAACTCGGTTCTACCAATTCTTCCTACCCGGCGCCACCGAGTTTCACTTGTCATTAGCCACTGCCAAACCCTAGCAATTCGGTTCTACCGATAAGGATCTCGGTCTCACCGAGATGGGGTTGCAAACTCTCTGTTTCCCTTTTGTAACTTTTCGGTCTTACCGAAAGAGCGAATCGGTCCCACCGAGATTGCAATGTAAACTCAGTGTTTCCCCTTTGTAACTTTTCAGTCTCACCCAATTCCACTCGGTCTCACCGAAAGAGCAAATCGGTCCCACCGAGTTTGCCTGACCAACTCTCTGGTTAGCTAATTACCAAATTCGGTCTCACCGAGTTTGTGTAATTGGTCTCACCGAGATTACGTTATGCCCAAACCCTAACCGAATCGGTCCTACCGAGTTGCATGTCAGTCCCACCGAAATTCCTAACGGTCACTAGGTTTACTACTTCGGTCAGACCGAGTTTTCTGATTCGGTCCCACTGAGATTGGTAAATTGTATGTAACGGTTGGATATTGTGTGGAGGCTATATATACCCCTCCACCTCCTTCTCATTCGATGAGAGAGCCATCAGAACACACACACCATTCCAACTCATATGTTCTGAGAGAGAACCACCTACTCATGTGTTGAGATCAAGACATTCCATTCCTACCATATGAATCATGATCTCTAGCCTTCCCAAGTTGCTTTCCACAAAAACCCTCTTTTCACCAAATCCAAATCCTATGAGAGAGAGTTGAGTGTTGGGGAGACTATCATTTGAAGCACAAGAGCAAGGAGTTCATTACCTACACACCATTTGTTACTTCTTGGAGAGTGGTGTCTCCTAGATTGGCTAGGTGTCACTTGGGAGCCTCCGACAAGATTGTGGAGTTGAACCAAGGAGTTTGTAAGGGCAAGGATATCGCCTACTTCATGAAGATCTACTGCTAGTGAGGCAAGTCCTGTGTGGGCGATGGCCATGGTGGGATAGACAAGGTTGCTTCTTTGTGGACCCTTTGTGGGTGGTTGCTTCTTCGTGGACCCTTCATGGGTGGAGCCCTGTGTGGACTCGCGCAACCGTTGCCCTTGGGTGGAGCCCTGTGTGGACTCGCGCAACCGTTACCCTTCGTGGGTTGAAGTCTCCATCAACGTGGATGTAGGATATCACCACCTATCCGAACCACGGGAAAAACATCCGTGTCTCCAATTGCGTTTGATCTCTCCAAACCCTTCCCTTTACATTCTTGCAAGTTGCATGCTTTACATTCCGCTGCTCATATACTCTTTGCATGCTTGCTTGATATGTATCGTGTGTGTTGAAATTGTGCCTAAATGTCAGGACCCTGACTCAATGCCACATCGATCTAGCATGTAACACCTCATATCACTTTGCGGCCTCATGCACGGTATTCCCACGGGTGTCGCCTTACTTTTGCCCGGGACCGTTTGCGCCTTTTGGCACACATATATGATAGTGTCGCTAGCATCCATATGATAAGGAGCCCGGGCTGACATGGCTAGTCGTAAACCCAAAGTGGCACAGACTTACAGGGACAGGCATCCATGACCCAGCATCGAACGTGTCGGTCATCAGCGAGTGAATCCAGGCTGTAGCACTGGGCTAGCAGGACTCCGGTGAACCGGGCTGTAGCGGGCTAGCAGGACTCCGGTATTCATCGCGTGACATTTCCCCGAAGGGACAGACACAGGAACGAAGAAGGACACATGCCGGCCAGCCTAAGTGTTCCGGAGCAGTAGCAAGCTACCATGGCTCAGTGGAAACACTAGGAGACATTTCCCGGTAAGAGAGGCTACCAAGGATAAACAACTAGATTGTCAGATCCCACACATACCAAGCATTTCAATAACATACACACAATATGCTCGATATGTGCAATACAACATGGCATCACAAAATGACTCTACGACTCAAGTAGTTATTCAATAGGCTCCGAGGAGCGAGATATTACAAACATGGGTCTCATGACCCAACAATCAGAGCATACAAGTCAAAGCACATGCGGAAGCTTAACATGTCTGAGTACAGACAACTATAAATGAAAAAGGCTGAGAAGCCTGACTATCTACCAGATCCTGCCGAGGGCACAAGATCGTAGCTGAGTAACAAGCTAAACGTCGAAGTCCACGTGGAACTACTAGTGAGACTGACGTCTCTCTGCAAAAACATAAATTAAGCAACGTGAGTACAAATGTACCCAGCAAGACTTACATCAGATCTATCTACATATGCATCATTATCAACAAAGGGGATGGTGGGGTTTAACTGCAGCAAGCCAGCTTTGACTCGATGGCTATCCTGAACTACGACTGCAAGTAACTCTTTTGAGGTGGCGCACACGAGTCCACATATTCACCATATCAATACACCACTATGGATCCGCTCCCGTCTCCCTACGAGAACGCCATCCATAGCACTCACGCTTATCTTGCGTATTTTAGAGTATCCACTTTCAATTGTCTATGAACTGTACAAGGGGTCCAAGTTTCCATATCCGAGGAATCCGGCTATTCGAATAGATGATGTTAACCCTGCAGGGGTGTACTTCTTCACACACGCTTTCGCCACTTATCGCCATGTACACGTCATGTACCTCGGCAACCTTCAAGCAGAAGCCGGGCGAGGGAGTCGGCCACGACCTGACTAACCGAACAAGTCTCTAGTCCAGGTTTATCGCCTATTCGGGTTCCATCCGCAAGGAGATCCGGCCGGGGTGTCGCTTACGGCCCCAAACGATGTGAGTAGGGTTCCCAAGCCCACCATCCGGGTGCCACTTGGTACACCGGGCCACTGTGCCTAGTCTGTCCCAAGCCCACCTGTACCGGGTGCCACTTGGTAGACTACTAACACTACCTACAAACACCAGAAAATAGTTGCAACTCCTGGACAGAGATCATGTTGATTAATAAGTCGAGAGGGGTCGAGTTACCGAAACCCAATGTGGTAGTAACTGGTCATGGATCACAAACACAGAACTCAGTTCCTGAGGACGGCTGCAATGAGACAACCCACCATGTATTCCTACATGGCCTCTCACCGCTACCTTTACCAAATCGTGTTCACACACTTAGCTCACACATAGTAGGACATGTTCACACACCTCTGATTCATCCCCGATGAATCAGACCTGACTCAACTCTAAGCAATAGCAGGCATGACAAACAAACATGAATGAGTAGGCACAACAGGGCTCAAACAACTCCTACTCATGCTAGTGGGTTTCATCTATTTACTGTGGAATGACAGGTCATGCAAAGGATAAAGGGGTTCAGCTACCGCAGCAAGTAACAATTGAATCGTTGTTGTCCTAATGCAGTAATAGAGAGCAGGAGCGAGAGAGTGGGATTTTATCGGAATGAACAAGGGGGTTTTGCTTGCCTGGCACTTCTGAAGATAATATAACTCTTCGTCGGTGTCATCGATCACATCGCCGGTACACGTCTATCGAGAGGGGACAATTACCGGCAAACAAGGAAAAAAACACAATCAATGCAATGCG
Source organism: Triticum dicoccoides (assembly GCF_002162155.2). NCBI lineage: Eukaryota > Viridiplantae > Streptophyta > Magnoliopsida > Poales > Poaceae > Triticum > Triticum dicoccoides. The sequence continues at coordinate 235,460,636 of NC_041390.1, forward strand.
ACAATATGATGCATGCTATGACATGGCAATATGAATGTGTTTTGGGCTAATGCACTTAGCTATGATTTAAATGAAGTTGGTTTGAATACATGATTCAAATTCCAACTCCATATATGGTTATTTAAATGCCCTTAATTTGTTTTGTCCAAATCAGAGGACAAACATTGATCAAACATGCATGAAAATGGTACAGATGGATTCCTTGAATTTTTCTGATCATTTTTCATATATAATTTATTTAATTTGGAGTTACGGTTAATTTTCTATGATTTATTGAAGTTTTAGCTATTTCTGGAATTTCCTGATTATTATAAAATAAACTAAATTCCAGAAAAGAAATATTGCGTCAGCATGACCTCACCCTGACGTCATCAGGTCAACAGGGCGGGTCCAGGTCAAACCTGACGTGCGGGGGCCACACATCAGTGACACAGGAACTAATCCCGGTCAAACCCAGCGCTGACTAGGGTTTGACCAGGTGTAGGGACCACAGTCAGTGGCCTAGGGGGTTGGTTAGTGCGTCATTAGCGTTTAATGACGTCGCCACGTCACCAGCCACCGGAGTGTTGCCGGCGACGACCACGGCCGACAGCGGAGGTGCACCGTGCGCTCGCTACGGAGCACCATTTGACGTGCGGTTTGCTCCTACGGGTTCCTGGGAGGAAAGCGCATCTAAAGAGATAAGCGACAACAGCTGGGGTGGCCGGAGCTGCCGGCGGCGAGCTCTTTTGCGGCTGCCGGAGTTTGGCTATCGACGGGAACCATGCCACAGAGCACGGGAGGAGCAGCAGTTGGGTGATTTGAGCTCCTTCGGATGCACTGAGCGCGTTGGCGGGCTCATAAGCAAGCGGCGACGGCTGTGGCCGCGACGGCGCCATGGCCGGCGGCGAGGGATTCTCGAGCAAGGTGGTGGGGCTAGCTAGAGTGCGCAAACAGGAAAAAGGATGAGAAGGGGGAGATGCGGTAGCTCACAGGGAGGCCGGAGAGCGGTTCAGCGGGCTCGGGGAAGCGTCGATGGTGGCGAATCGACGGTGAAGATCCTCGGCGGCCGGCGAGGGGGAAAACATCGGGGGCGGCGTTTCGGGGCTCTTCTGGTCGCGTGAGACGACGAGGAGGACGAGGGAGGACCGGCGGAGCTCAAGGGCGTGTCGGAGAGGCTTCAGGACGACTGCGGCCGTGCGAGCGCTGGTCGGCTGCGACGGGCTCCGTTCGGTCGCGGGAGGGAGAGGGAGCAGAGGGGGATAGGGACGGAGGGAAGGAGCAAGGAGAGTGAGAGAGGGAGCCAGGGGCTGCGTGGCGTCGCGAGAGGCGACCAGGGGAGGAGGAGGCAGCCAGGCAGGGAGGAGGTGGCCGGGGCGCGTGGCCGCGCGCGCCGGGCGCGTGCCCGTCCTCCTGGCAGGGAGGAAGACGACAGGGGGGTAGCGGTGGCGGGCTGGGCCGGCCAGCTGCAGTGCTGGGCCGGTTTGGCTACCAGGTGAGCGCCAGGTAGGCTTCTGCTCCCTTTTTTTAATTTTCTGTTCTGTTTTATTTTTATTTAATTCTTTTGCCACTGTTTTGAATTTAAAATAATTCAAACAATGCCAAAAACTCCTCTGAATATTTTTATTTGGCTAGATGGACTTTTCCAAAAGCTCATAAAATATTTCAGGGGTATTTGAAATTATATTCTAGTTATATGAATATTATTCAAATTCAAATAGCTAATGATTTAAATTCAAAGTCCCAAAAATAAGTCCTTTTAAAATGTTCATTATTTTTGGTTTGGATCAAAACCCTTGCCAAAAATATTAAACATCTAAGAAGAGCATTTTGGAACAATGAATGAGATTTTAGGGTTTTTGCCCTTCTTTTATTTAGGGTTTTGAGGCTTCTGAATTCCTCGGTTCAAGTTTCAAAAATTTAAACATGATGCACAGATGGAAGCAAGCATAGATCAGGCCAGAACTAGGGATGTGACAACTCACCCCCACTAAACAAGAATCTCGACCCGAGATTCAAGTGTAGGGTAAGACGATGGGGAACGCAAACTAGCACAATCTTCACGATCCAGGTTGCACTTCATAGGAACGTTGATTCGATCACCATCATTGTCTTGAAGTCTTGCTCTGAGAAATCCTGCCAACATGACATGGAGGGAAGAAAGAGACTCTAGAAGGGTCGATCTTCTCGAAGATCGAACAACTCAGGATCAACTCATGGGATGAGACATTGACACATCTCTCGAGCTGAGACACGAAGCATAGATCTGAAGAAATGGAGTGAGACAGATGACGAGGGTTCGCTAAGTAGACAACAATTCCACACCTAAGAAGGTGGTAAACGATTGTCAACGTAGCGAGGAGTTGAGTTGCCATGATACCACGACGAAACATCCTGGAGGAGGGTGATTCGTAGATTATTACCTTAAGTGGCAAAAAGAATTACCTTTGATATAGAGATCATTGAGACTCTCTATATCAGCCTAAGGCAAATCACAGCAATTGATTGGCGGGGGTCGATAGAATGGCATACTCGGACTTGGATGATGTGGATTACCTTGTTGAAGACAACGTAATGGATGAATTTCCTTATCACCGGAAATGGAAGAGACCCGTGGTAGAATGGCACATTGGTGGTGCAAGCTGGGAACAAAATGCAAATGCTGGGAATGATTCTGGTAACTAGGGAAGAACCCAACAACAAAGAGTGAATTCACTGTTTGAAAAGGTCATAGCATTGCCGAGGAAACTAAGAGGAATCCCAGTTAGTGCTGATGATAACACGTAGCGCTTGTGCGTGCTCTCAAGAGCTTGAGCATTTCCATAATCATCAAGATTTTACCAATATCCGTGTCAAGGATCCTGGCAACACAACTTGCTACCACGATGAATGATGATGGATGATGCAGATGCAAAGGAAGATAACACCTGCTCAGATTTCACCTTAGCAAGGCCAAGGAAATAAAATCTGGATGATCGACCGAGAGACATTTAGCACTCCGCTTCTAATGTTCTCCTTGATGTGCTAGTGTAACCCATTCATAGAAATGGTCTCGTATCTAGAACATCAAGTAAAGGTCGGACTTCGGAAACACAAAAATCATAAGGCACAACTAGGGAGGTAAATCCTACGAAATCCTTATGGGGAGGTGGCCAACTTCTTCAATCAAGATACTACAATAATAGGTCTTCCGGCTAGGTGGGTTGGCCACGACATCCACTTTACCGGTTATCGAGGGACCAGTATTATAGTTCTTGGGAAATGTTCCAACCATCATATCTGCCTGAGATTCAGATCTGGTTGGTGTCAGGATATCCAGACTCATCGAGTCTAGGAAGAAAAATGAAAGTTTGCAACACAATCGACGAGATGACGTTGCGAGATTCTCGGGAAATGGACTACGATAGCAAGCTCCAAACATGAGCTGGTTCTGCTACACACATGTGAACACGCTGTCCCAGACAAACATGATCACATGGTAGTCTTACAATAAAACACTACCGAGTTCTGGTAGGGAACCATCATCGGGGATATCAGAGTCTTGTGCATTACCATGGATTAACACTTAACTCCTTTCCCTGAACAAATCAGTCAGTGGCTTGGGGTGCTACGGAACACACATGGAGTGGAGGTAATTAATCTACCAAACCATAGTATACTTTGCACATGCATGACTGACTTGGGACGATTACAGAGGAAACAAAACAAACCTTTCTCAAACCCACGGCGGCCACTTGCACCAAATGCACATGAATTAGAGGAAGTCACTTCTTCCATCCAAGCATAGGCTTCATGAACGGAACACGAAGGCATTGCTTACAAAGTTTCCAACACTAGGTTGATGTTCAACATGAATCATGGGGGAGACAAAATGCTGCTGATGGGCTCAACAGTAACTCATCGGAATTTCCATATCACTGGACTTCCGCCATCATGTGAACACGGTGGTAGTATTGGTCAGACCCGAAAGATATAATGGTGTATGCTTGAGGAACAACCACGAGTAAGACAACATTACGAATATCGTTGGTTCTGACTTGATTTGACGATAACCCATACTCAAATCAAAGTTTTTATAAGGCAATAGGTCCAATAACTGATCACAGGGACCAATCGCTGAAGATATCATCTTTCTTCAACTCACACAAACACCAGATATCCCTTTTGGAAAATGAACTAAGTTAGGCAAGCTTTTATCTTCCAACTCTCCAAGTTGCTGTTCAGTTTAACCAACTAGCTCAGGGGTATCCAACACGGATTCTTGGAGAAAGGGTGGTTTATAGGAATAAATCAACTTGATCACGAACTCAACATAGCGGTCAGGTGACGACCTGGTGATACTTCCGAGAAGATAATCCGAAAATCACGAACCACCGGTATGTTACTAAACTCGAGAACAATCTCGCTTTTGAGGGCAAGACGATATGATCAAATGAGCGAGGACTTGACAAGATCCTAACTCATCAATCAAAGAGTGCACCAGGAAATAAGGACTAGGTAGCACCATCTATCTTAGAAGGGTGATTCAATAACCAACATGCTAAGAATGAGAATAGTGTCCATTTACTACCAAGCAACTAGTTGCTAGGGGTATTGATTTCACACACCACGATTCACTTGTCGGCATTCCGGTTACAATAACACAGGAACCGAGGAATGAACAATGATGGCAAGAAGTATCACTGTACCAAGAGTTCATAGGATGGTGTGCAATTCCTACAATAATCCCGATATAAAAGACGGTAATACTCCAAGGTAGAACAGAGCAAAAGCTGGATTGGCATTTTGATCTGCGGAGTACAATTGTTTTGACCCAATCCTAGATATGGATGAGGTACTGGAGTTTGTTTCTCCTAGTCATTCCGGAATAGGATGGCTTGACGGACCACAAAAGTAATAGGTATCGATGAACGATTGCACGCATACTCTCAATTGATAAACAAGGGTCAGAAGACAACTAAAGAGGGACAACTCAAAGGAACATACGATTTTCTGAGTTGTGGATGCGTGGTTTAGCATGGCGAACGAAGTTCGACATATTTCTTCCGGATAACCCACGCAGAAAGGTAGAACTGGCAGAGCCACAATATATAATGGAGAACTCATCAAGAGCACTCTGGTTGTGATCGTTCAGTTCAACGAGGAACTTCTGCCATAAGTAGTTCATGGTATTTGGAAGAAGAAGATACCACGGACCTCGAGGACTAATGCAAAGGTTACTAATAATCTAAAGGAACTAGCAACACTATCAACATGAAGTAAGTAGGGTGAATCTTGGTTCGAAAACCCAGGAATAGAATACCTACTAACTAGTTGGCATCACGGGATGCTTTCGAGAATAAAGGCCAGAATCATCACACTGGGATCACAAAACATGGCTAGACTACTAGATGATCCCCTAAGACACCTAGGGTCATAATACTAACTCCAACATAAATGTCAAGGCAATAGAGTACCTCAACTCACTGAGTAGTGTGGTTAACCTGGCCATAAAGGTCATCGAAATCAGAGGGAAAGGATTTTGCAATTGCATCAGATTATTTAGAAACCTGGGATGACTCGGACAGCATAACGGCTGTAAATGCTCAAAAAGATTTGAGACATTCACAAAATGGTGGCATAACCACCCAGAAGCACAATATCAAGGTTTCGAGATCACCAGAGACATACCGAAGTAGTAGGAACTGGACTGAGGCTTAAATCCAACAATCTTATAAGTCTACGGATTAGTAACACGTGATCCTGATAGAAAGATGAGAAGACCTAGTTCCTTAACCCCGTAGGAAAGATAAGATGACTCAGATCAGAAGGCATAAGGTACAAGGAGTAAAAAGAGCCTTACGTTCCATCCCACAATCAATTCCCTTATATAACTAAAGAATTTCTAGACTCAACTTCGACCAGTTTGGCTTGGTAATCCTACAGGCAGTCAAGCTCGGATACCAGCGCTGTCAGGACCCCGACTCAATGCCACATCGATCTAGCATGTAACACCTCATATCACTTTGCGGCCTCACGCACGGTATTCCCACGGGTGTCGCCTTACTTTTGCCCGGGACCGTTTGCGCCTTTTGGCACACGTATATGATAGTGTCGCTAGCATCCATATGATAAGGAGCCCGGGCTGACATGGCTAGTCATAAACCCAAAGTGGCACAGACTTACAGGGACATGCATCCATGACCCAGCATCGAACGTGTCGGTCATCAGCGAGTGAATCCAGGCTGTAGCACTGGGCTAGCAGGACTCCGGTGAACCGGGCTGTAGCGGGCTAGCAGGACTCCGGTATTCATCACGTGACATTTCCCCGAAGGGACAGACACAGGAACGAAGAAGGACACATGCCGGCCAGCCTAAGTGTTCCGGAGCAGTAGCAAGCTACCATGGCTCAGTGGAAACACTAGGAGACATTTCCCGGTAAGAGAGGCTACCAAGGATAAACAACTAGATTGTCAGATCGCACACATACCAAGCATTTCAATAACATACACACAATATGCTCGATATGTGCAATACAACATGGCATCACAAAATGACTCTACGACTCAAGTAGTTATTCAATAGGCTCCGAGGAGTGAGATATTACAAACATGGGTCTCATGACCCAACAATCAGAGCATACAAGTCAAAGCACATGCGGAAGCTTAACATGTCTGAGTACAGACAACTATAAATGAAAAATGCTGAGAAGCCTGACTATCTACCAGATCCTGCCGAGGGCACAAGATCGTATCTGAGGTAACAAGCTAAACGTCGAAGTCCACGTGGAACTACTAGTGAGACTGACGTCTCTCTGCAAAAACATAAATTAAGCAACGTGAGTACAAATGTACCCAGCAAGACTTACATCAGATCTATCTACATATGCATCATTATCAACAAAGGGGATGGTGGGGTTTAACTGCAGCAAGCCAGCTTTGACTCGGTGGCTATCCTGAACTACGACTGCAAGTAACTCTTTTGAGGTGGCGCACACGAGTCCACATATTCACCATATCAATACACCACTATGGATCCGCTCCCGTCTCCCTACGAGAACGCCATCCATAGCACTCACGCTTATCTTGCGTATTTTAGAGTATCCACTTTCAATTGTCTATGAACTGTACAAGGGGTCCAAGTTTCCATATCCGAGGAATCCGGCTATTCGAATAGATGATGTTAACCCTGCAGGGGTGTACTTCTTCACACACGCTTTCGCCACTTATCGCC
>NC_041390.1:235468319-235525273 GCF_002162155.2 Triticum dicoccoides
GAACCCAATGTGTGGTAGTAACTGGTCATGGATCACAAACACAGAACTCAGTTCCTGAGGACGGCTGCAATGAGACAACCCACCATGTACTCCTACATGGCCTCTCACCGCTACCTTTACCAAATCGTGTTCACACACTTAGCTCACACATAGTAGGACATGTTCACACACCTCTGATTCATCCCCGATGAATCAGACCTGACTCAACTCTAAGCAATAGCAGGCATGACAAACAAACATGAATGAGTAGGCACAACAGGGCTCAAACAACTCCTACTCATGCTAGTGGGTTTCATCTATTTACTGTGGAATGACAGGTCATGCAAAGGATAAAGGGGTTCAGCTACCGCAGCAAGTAACAATTGAATCGTTGTTGTCCTAATGCAGTAATAGAGAGCAGGAGCGAGAGAGTGGGATTTTATCGGAATGAACAAGGGGGTTTTGCTTGCCTGGCACTTCTGAAGATAATATAACTCTTCGTCGGTGTCATTGATCACATCACCGGTACACGTCTATCGAGAGGGGACAATTACCGGCAAACAAGGATAAAAACACAATCAATGCAATGCGACAATATGATGCATGCTATGACATGGCAATATGAATGTGTTTTGGGCTAATGCACTTAGCTATGATTTAAATGAAGTTGGTTCGAATACATGATTCAAATTCCAACTCCATATATGGTTATTTAAATGCCCTTAATTTGTTTTGTCCAAAACAGAGGACAAACATTGATCAAACATGCATGAAAATGGTACAGATGGATTCCTTGAATTTTTCTGATCATTTTTCATATATAATTTATTTAATTTGGAGTTACGGTTAATTTTCTATGATTTATTGAAGTTTTAGCTATTTCTGGAATTTCCTGATTATTATAAAATAAACTAAATTCCAGAAAAGAAATATTGCGTCAGCATGACCTCACCCTGACGTCATCAGGTCAACAGGGCGGGTCCAGGTCAAACCTGACGTGCGGGGGCCACACGTCAGTGACACAGGAACTAATCCCGGTCAAACCCAGCGCTGACTGGGGTTTGACCAGGTGTAGGACCCACAGTCAGTGGCCTAGGGGGTTGGTTAGTGCGTCATTAGCGTTTAATGACGTCGCCACGTCACCAGCCACCGGAGTGTCGCCGGCGACGACCATGGCCGACAGCGGAGGTGCACCGTGCGCTCGCTACGGAGCACCATTTGACGTGCGGTTTGCTCCTACGGGTTCCTGGGAGGAAGGCGCATCTAAAGAGATAAGCAACAGCATCTGGGGTGGCCGGAGCTGCCGTCGGCGAGCTGTTTTGCGGCTGCCGGAGTTCGGCTATCGACGGGAACCATGCCACGGAGCACGGGAGGAGCAGCAGTTGGGTGATTTGAGCTCCTTCGGATGCACTGAGCGCGTTGGCGGGCTCATAAGCAAGCGGCGACGGCTGTGGCCGCGACGACGCCATGGCCGGCGGCGAGGGATTCTCGGGCAAGGTGGTGGGGCTAGCTAGAGTGCGCAAACAGGAAAAAGGATGAGAAGGGGGAGATGCGGTAGCTCACAGGGAGGCCGGAGAGCGGTTCAGCGGGCTCGGGGAAGCGTCGATGGTGGAGAATCGACGGTGAAGATCCTCGGCGGCCGGCGAGGGGGAAAACATCGGGGGCGGCGTTCCGGGGCTCTTCTGGTCGCGTGAGACGACGAGGAGGACGAGGGAGGACCAGCGGAGCTCGAGGGCGTGTCGGAGAGGCTTCGGGACGGCTGCGGCCGTGCGAGCGCTGGTCGGTGGCGACGGGCTCCGTTCGGTCGCGGGAGGGAGAGGGAGCAGAGGGGGATAGGGACGGAGGGAAGGAGCGAGGAGAGTAAGAGAGGGAGCCAGTGGCTGCGTGGCGTCGCGGGAGGCGACCAGGGGAGGAGGAGGCAGCCAGGCAGGGAGGAGGTGGCCGGGGCGCGTGGCCGCGCGCGCCGGGCGCGTGCCCGTCCTCCTGGCAGGGAGGAAGACGACAAGGGGGTAGCGGTGGCGGGCTGGGCCGGCCAGCTGCAGTGCTGGGCCGGTTTGGCTACCAGGTGAGCGCCAGGTAGGCTTCTGCTCCCTTTTTCTAATTTTCTGTTCTGTTTTATTTTTATTTAATTCTTTTGCCACTGTTTTGAATTTAAAATAATTCAAACAATGCCAAAAACTCCTCTGAATATTTTTATTTGGCTAGATGGACTTTTCCAAAAGCTCATAAAATATTTCAGGGGTATTTGAAATTATATTCTAGTTATATGAATATAATTCAAATTCAAATAGCTAATGATTTAAATTCATAGTCCCAAAAATAAATCCTTTTTAAAATGTTCATTATTTTTGGTTTGGATCAAAACCCATGCCAAAAATATTAAACATCTAAGAAGAGCATTTTGGAACAATGAATGAGATTTTAGGGTTTTTGCCCTTCTTTTATTTAGGGTTTTGAGGCTTCTGAATTCCTCAGTTCAAGTTTCAAAAATTTAAACATGATGCACAGATGGAAGCAAGCATAGGTCAGGCCAGAACTAGGGATGTGACACTAAACTCCACTTAAACCGAAAAGGCTTAAAAATTGCAACTTTAGCACTAAGTGTCTAATCACCCCCCCTCTAGACACATCTACTTCTAGATCCTACAGATTCGCCTTCCTCCCTTCTTCGCCTCCATCATCCCACAGGGAGAACTCTTGGAGCTTTGGCTGCAGCACGCCGGTTGCAGCACCCTCGTGACCGAGGCAGAGGTCGCAGTCGTTGCCCCGGGCGAGGTCTTCATGACTCGAGGCTGGAGCGAAGTCGCCCGGGTTTGCAGGACAAGAGGCGCCTTCGCGATCCACTTGGAGTATGACGGTGCTTTGGTGATGTTCTTCAAGGTCTTCGATGCGAACGGGCGCCGGCTGGAGTGCTGCCCCGGGAGAGGTGGCCGGGACCCTGCTGCGGCGAGTTCTGGGCCCGCCGACCGCTCCCTTGGCGGCTCCTCAGGCGGCGGAGGCGTCGGAGGTTCCAGCGACTCCGGCGAGCTCTTCGCGTCTCCGGAGACGAGCAACGACAGCTACGAGCCCCCGAGCCGGTGCCGCTCCTGGAGCAGGGCGGGCTCGTCTGGCCGTCGCCGCCTCTGATCTGGATGGGGTTGGCGCCGGTGCTTGACGGCCCACTGTTGATGATGGCGTCTTTTGCAGGGGCGCACGTAGTTAGCGTCCTTTTAGGATCTGTTCCCTGCGAGGAATCAAAGACGCGTCCCGTGGGGGCTTGTAAGGTGCCTGTGATCCTGTTTTGTTAATATAACCCTTGTCATAGAATTGTGCGAGTTGCTCATTCTGTCTTAGCTCAGTTCTCCCTTTCGAACCTCACGAGGGCTTGGTGCTCTGCACCGACCGGTCCCAGTCCCAAGGCGGCTTCAGCCGTCGCTGGTATGCCAGGTCGCGATGCCGTGGTCAAGGCCAGGAGGTGAGCGGCCCGGAGTCCGGTAAGAGCCCCTGAGTCGCGATGCTCAGGAGGTCCCCTTTGGCACTCAAGCAGCCGTCGTTCGGTGAGAAAGGAGAGCGGCGTCGCTAACACGGGATTGCATTAGGTACGGGGATGGTGCCACGGTAGCTGGTGCTTCCGGGTGGTGACTTATCTTGAGAATCAGGGGTCGCTCTCTGGTGTGACGTCGGGTCCGTGCATCGGCAGGCGTGAGGTTGCTCGGCGAGGTCCTCGCATGTCCCTCCCCTCTCGCCTTTGCTCCCCTTTTTGCTCTACGTCCTCGGGTCCCGGCCCTCGAGCGAGTCTCAGCCGTTGCTGGTATGCCAGGTCGCAATGCCGTGGACAAGGCCAGAGGGTGAGGGATGGAGAGCCAGTAGGAGCCCTGAGTCGCGATGCTCAGGCACCCCCCCTTTAACGTGCAAGCGATTCGCGCGGATGAGAGTGAAGGAGACACCGCAAGGGACTCGCCTGACGCGGCTCCTTTAGGAGATCCTGTAAACCCATCATAGAAAGAACGAGGGGTTGCCATGACAATTGACAATCAGCCGTTGGTTGCTTCCGAGGGGCGATGAGGCACTGAAGGCTTGACGAGGTGGCGCCATGGCCAAAGCTCAGCCATTCAGGTTTGTCGGTGTTGCAGGGACGGACCCATGCGCAAGCGTCATGCCGTTTGGGAGCAGTTCTGTCAGTTGGCGTCAGTTGAGCGGGCAACTAGGTCAAACACATTAGCCGCTAAGGAGTGGATTCATTCAAATAGATGCTGGGAAGGCGGACATCACTAGGTCAGGCCCGAGCGACTTGGGGATGATGCAGCCCGAGGGGCGCCCCCAACAAGGTAAGCTAACAACATGAAATAAAAGGGATACATGCCGCAGGGACGGACCCACGCGGCCTGGGAATAATGCAGCCCTGGGGGGGCGCTCCCAGCTAGAAATGAAACTTGAAAGACCTGATGATGTTGAGGACGAAGGACTGTTGGTGTAGCAGACTCGGTGGGCTGCGGAAGCCGATCCTCACGAGCCCCCAGGCCTAGGGGCCTCGGGAGGCTCCAGAGGCGCCGCTGGCTCCTCGCGGACCATCTCCATCTCCGCCAGGGTTACGGAACGCCTGGCCTCTTGTGCCTCCATGATGCCCCTCATGAGGCGCTGGTACGTGGCAGCCGCGTTCGGCAAGCCGTAAGGCATGCAAACGTAGCTGTGGGGTGGACCTCCGCAGTGCCCCACTCGCGAGGGCCAGAGGCGCTCCAGAGAGGCGACTCGATTGAGCCCTGGTATGTCGATGCAGACGCGCAGGCCACCATCCTCGCCTGAATGGGGTGCCACTGCTGGTAGGAGGCGGCCGCCTTTCATGACTCTTGACTCCTGTAGCTCCTGAATGGCCTTGCCGACAAACTCCTGAGGGTCTGGCTCTCCTTGCCTTAATCCTTCTTGAGGGAAACGTGCTTCGAAACACGCCTCCATGCGGTGCCCAAGCGCCTCCCTCGTGACCCTAGTCAGGTCGGTGGCCCTCTAGGGGAGAGCCCCCGAGCCCTGCCTAAGGAGGGCGCCAGGCGCGCTTTCCTATGCGATGGAAGGAGGTTCCCCCTGGGCAGGCGTGGGCCCAGAGGGGCCTGCCTCCTGAGGGGCCGGGCCGGACGATGTCTTCTTCTTCTTGGGGGCAGTCTCGGGAAGCCTCCTGCTTCCACGATCCGGGTCTTCCAGTGACGCGGCCTGAAAGGCTCGCTCTAGGGAACACACCGCGTCCTTCTCTTCACAGGGCACCGTGATGACTCCGCCACTTCCTGGCATCTTGAGGACGTTGTAGCCATGGTGAGTTACGGCCGTGAACTTGGCCTGCGCTAGGTACCCAAGGATGGGGTTGTACGGCAGGCGAATGTGAGCGACATCGAAATCAATGAGCTCGGTGCGGTAGTTGTCGCATGCCCCGAAGGTGACAGGGAGGCGGACCTGCCCAATCGGGACCGTGGAGCCGTTGGTGACTCCGGAGAAAGGCTTGGTTGGCTGAAGCTGGCTGTAGGGCACTTGGAGATTGTTGAATGTTTCCACGGACAGGACGTTGAGCCCTGCCCCGCCATCGATGAGGGTCCTGGTGACCACCACGTTGCTGATGATGGGGGAACAAAGCATCGGGAGGACTCCGGCTGTAGGCGCACACTTGAGCTGATCTGCTGAGCTGAACGTGATGGCGCACGCCGACCACCTGAGAGGGCGCGTGGCTTCGAGCTTGGGGAGGACTGCATTCACTTCGCGGGCGAACTGCTTGAAGATGCATTGAGAGGCTGGGGCTTGAGCCCCGCCCAGGATGCAGGCGATCGCGCGCGGCTCCTGGAAGCCCCCAGCCCCCTCGTCCTGATGGCGGTCCTCGTTTCTCCTTGGCTGCGGCGGCAGCGGAGGGAGGCCTGCGTTGCCTTGCGGGCGATCCTCGCGAGGCTGATCCCTCCAGTCTCCCTCGCGAGGCGGATCTTGCCAGCGATCCTCGCGAGGTTGATCGCGCCACCCTTGGCACGGGCCACGGTCTTCCCAGCGTCCTGCGTTCCTTCCTCCTCCTCGACCGTAGCCCCGGTCACCGCGGTCGGGGCGACGGCCGATCCTTCCTTCTCGCACGGCTCGGAGCTCTTGACATTCGTTGGTGTTGTGGGTGTGGAGGTCGTGGTACACACAGTATCGACTGCCCTTGGGAGGTTCGGGCAGATCTCTGCCCCGCTTGGTGTCTGGTTCTGCGGCGAGCACGGCAGCCCCCCTTGCGCTTCACATCCTTGGGCTTGGGCTTCTTCTCTTTTGGGTCTGCGGCAGGCAGCTCGAGGAGGGAGAGACACCATTCCTCAGCCCTGGCGCACTTGGTTGCCAAGTTGAACAAATCCAAGGAAGTGCACAGGTCTTCATGCATCGCCAGCTCCTCCTTCATCTTGACATCGCGCACGCCGTCAGAGAAGGCTGAGATGATGGCCTCCTCAGTCACCTTGGGAATCTTGAGGCGTGCATTGTTGAAGCGCTGGATGTACTTTTGTAGGGTCTCCCCGGGTTGTTGCTTGATGCGGCGCATGTCACTCACGGCGGGTGGCCGGTCGCGAGTACCTTGGAAGTTGGCGATGAAGCGGGTGCGCATCTCGTCCCAGGAGGAGATCGTGCCTGGAGCCAGGTTCAGGAGCCAGGTGCGGGCCCCGTCCTTGAGCGCCATGGGAAACCAGTTCGCCATGACCTTCTCGTCTCCGTTGGCAGCTTCGATGCCCAGCTCATAGAGCTGGAGGAACTCCGCAGGGTTGGCCGTGCCGTTGTAACGAGGAGGCAAGTCTGGCTTAAACTTGTCGGGCCACGCGACGCTGCATAGCTCGGTGGTGAAGGCACGGCAGCCTGCTGTGGCCACGGGAGGCCTTGGAGCAGCTGGGAGCAGCGCGGGGTCTTGGCATGCGGGAGCAGGAGCATGGTCGCAACGTGCTAGAGCAGGGAGCGCCCGGGCAGCTTCTTGCGGGCAAGGGACTTCTTGGCAGCTCTGCTCTTGCCGCGCTGGCACCTGACGGAGCGGGTTCCGCCCAGGGGCCACACGCCTTGGAGCCATGGCGCCTTCTTGAGGAGGAGGCGGCCGGGGCGCCACCGAAGCCTCGTCACCCGCGCGGGGCGGGGTGCGGTGCAGCGGAACGGACGGCGTAGGAGAGCCCCCTGCGGCACGGACGAGCTCGGCGACGCGATCAAGCCATTCTTCGTAGATGTTGTAGACGGGATGGTAGCGCAGGAGCTCGTTTGCCGCGATGAGCGCAGCTCGAGCCTCCATGGGTGCACGGAGCACGCGGGACAAAGAACCAGCTAGGGTGAGCGAGGGAGTAGCGGTGCGGCCGTCTTGCCGCACTGACGGATGCTGAGATGATGCTTGCTGCTCGTCCCCCGCCGGGCCGGTGGCGGTGTTGACGGCAGGTGATGGGGAACAGCAAGGACGCCCACTGACAGGAGCCGTCTAGGCAACACGGGAAGCGAGAGTGGCCCGGCGCTCGGTGTGGGCCCGATGAGCGTCAGACATGGACGCGATGGTCGGAGGAGAATGGGGTGGTGGAAGACGAATTCCGGCGCACACCTACCTGGCGCGCCAAATGTCGGATTTCGGGTTCCGGCAGACCCTTGAGGTTCGAACACTGGGGTGCGCATGGAGATTTCGCCTCCTACCTACCTGCACCCCTCCGCCTCGCTAAGATCTAAGCTATGGAAAGAACAACACAAGAGACACAGGGTTTATACTGGTTCGGGCCACCGTTGTGGTGTAATACCCTACTCTAGTGTGTGGTGTGGTGGATTGCCTCTTGGGCTGATGATGATGAACAATACAAGGAAGAACAGCCTCGCGAGGGTCTGTTCTTGGCTGAGGGGGGGGGGACGAACTGCTAGGAGGAGTTCAGTCACCCTTCTCTCTCTGATTTCGATCCGATCCTTGATCCTCGATGCTCGATCTCTAACCTTCACCTGAACCTCAACCCGAACCCCCTCTCCCTGTGGGTGGCTGGTCCTATTTATAGGCAATGGCCCTGGGCCTCTTCCCAAATATTGAGCGGGAAGGGCGCCAACAATTGGCCATTTTGATGGGGAACATCTGGTACACTTATCCTGACTAAAGTTGGTCCTCGCCTGCACAAAGCTCTGGTGGTGACGCCGTCTTGGGCTCCACGATGACCTCCTCCTGCAGTCCTCCTGGTCTTGGTCTTGTTGCACCGAAATGGCAACCTTTGCCTAATGCCTCGGTACCCCGCGGCTGCGCTTGCCCCCTTTGCACCAAAGGGGAAAGGAGGACACTGCGCGGGCTGGCGCCCTTGGTCGTCATGGCTTATGTCACGGGCACCTCGTGAGGTACCCCGCCTTGATCTCTCCGCCTCCTCGCGAGCCAGCCTGGTGAGGCCGTGCCTGAGGAAGCTCTGTGTCGTCCGCCCCGCGAGCCTTGGCCCCTCGCGAGGGTCTTGGGTCTGTGTTGATGAAGATGGGCCGTGCTGGGCCCCCCTTTGAGCCACGCCGCAGGCCGCAGGCAGGCAAGTCTGGGGACCCCCGTTCCCAGAACGCCGACAAGCTCCAGGCGCCCGGCCACTAGGTGCGGGCCCGTGCCTAGGAGGTCTTCCCGCAGCTTGGCCATCCCCGAGAAGACACGCTCCAAGACCACGGAGGGAGCAGAAGAATTCGGGGCCAGAGGCACAGAAGGAGGAGGAGGCGACGTCGTTACCAAGGCCTGGAAGATCGAGGGCTCCGGAGCCCTTGGGACCTCATCAGCCGAGTCGGGTGCCGGCGCTTCCGGAGCCAGCGGGGCCACGAGGGCTTATTCGTCCTGCCGATGCTCCTTCTGGCCTCGCGAGGGCGACCGGGCTGGGGAGGTGCGGGTGTTGTCGCCTCTCTTCTCCGCGGAGAGGGGCACGGCCGCGGCATCCTCCTTCCTCTTCTTCGCTGAAGACACCGGCCTGATCAACTAAGGGCGAATGTCAGAAAATAGCAAGTACAAGCAGGAACAAGACAAAGCTCGAAGCACTTACCGATCCACTATGACATAGTCCACCTTCCTCTTGAGGATCCTAAAATCTGAAAGCATCAGGGCCTAAGGAGTGGGCACACGGCTCCGGGGGAAGAAGACGACACAGCAGAAGGGCCGGAGCTGTCCCCAGGCGGCGCCAAGTCGGAGGGAGCATCTCGAGAGACCAGCGATGATCTACCCCTTGTTGGGATGAGGGGCAGCTCCCTTTCCTCCTGGCGGGCGTTGACCTCAGCGTCATCTGGCAGAGCGCAGAGGATGTCGTCCTTGCTCAAGGGGGAGTTCTCCCCCATCTCCTCGGGGGTCTCCTCCGAGTCTTCCTCCCCGCGGGACACATCAGAAGACACCTCCACCGGCTTCGGCATTGCAGAGGCCCCAACGAGCGCCGGCGGCACCAGCATGCGGGCGTCAAAGGTCGGCCTGGAGGCAACGAATTGCTCCCAGTCCTTGCGATGGAACAAAGGAACAAAGGTGCTCGGCGGGTACTCTTGGTTATCCCCAACCAAGAGGCGCATAACTGCAGTCATCTCATCATCAGGAAAGGCCACCGGGCTCAGACGAATCTTGTCTTCTTCATCTCCAAGCTTCCACAAAGGGCGCGCACGCGCCTGAAGTGGAGCAACACGCAACATCAAGAATTCCTTCAGGAGCATGGCCCCCGTCACCTTGGCCGCCTTCGCATTGCCCAGCTTCAAATCAATCTTCATCTGCTCCAACATTGACGACGCCCGCTCGTCGGTGAGCTCTACGCGAGACCACCCCTTGTCATACTGGGGCGCCTCCGTCGGCAGTTCCAAGCGTGGATGGACGAAGTTGGCACTCATCATGACCCATTTGGCCCTGATATTTTCAACCCTCTTCCCGGTGTTCGAGATCGAGTTGGCCTAGCCGGCCGCAATGAAGTTGGGCACCCAGAGATATGGCCGCCGGTAAGGCGGAGGAATAAGAAGTGGCGCAGCAGTGCCACGGATGGCATCACGCCCAGGTACGCCTCGCAATAGTAGGTGAAGATAGACTAGAGAAGAATGGAGTTGGGATGGAGATGCAGCACCTGCAGCCCGAAGTGGTCGAGGACCTCAAAAAAGAAATTAGAAAAGGGGGGAACCAACCCGGCGGCGATGCTGCTCGTGAAGAAAGGGAAGAAGGTGCTTCACGCAGGCTCCGGCTCGTCGGAGGCAAGCCGGAGCTCCGTCTTCCCCATCTTGTCGCTCTCCCCCGCCGCCAGCAAGCGCGTGGCGGCTAGGTTCTTCTCCGTGACATTGGGAACATCGAGGGCTGGCTCGAAGCAAGCCGGCGCCGAGGAGGACTTGACCTTGCGCGGCGCCATTGGTCGCAGATGCGGAGCAAGGTTGGAGCGGATCTGGAGGTTTCGGCAGCAAGGAGCGAGAAAGGGGATTTTGAGCAAGGCGAGGAAGAAGCAATGAAGGCAATCACTGTCTGCGCCAGCCTTTTTGTCAAGACGGGCAGTTGCCAAGGCAGCGCGGGGAAGCGGAGCCGCCCACGTGCAACCAACCGCCACGCGTCAACCGAGGCTGCAGGCTTTTGGGGCCCGCAGCGCACCGCGCTTGACCTTTGGCGTCGCCTCAATGCCAAGCCCGAGCATGCCTTGGGCCCGGGGGCTACTGTCGGCATTCTGGGAACGGGGGTCCCCAGACTTGCCTGCCCGCGGCCCACGGCGTGGCTGGGCTAGCTGGTCTGTACGACCCATATTCATCAACGAGGTATTCAAGACCCTCGCGAGGCAGACGATGCAAGACCTCTTCAGGAGTGGCCTCGCCAGGCAGGCTCGCGAGGGGCGGAGAGATCAAGGCAAGGCAAACCTCGCGAGGTCCTCGTGACGTGAGCCATGACGATCGAGACTAGGCGGGCACCAGGCGGGCGCCAGCATGCGCAACGTCCTTGTTTCCTCTTTGGTGCCAAGGGGGCAAGCGCAGGCGCGGAGTACCTAGGCATCAAGGAAAGGTTTCCATATCGGTGCAACAAGACCAAGACCAGCAGGACGACAAGATGGAGGTCACCATGGAGCCCAAGATGGCGTCACCACCAGAGCCTTTTGCAGGCGAAGACTACTTTTGTCAGGATAAGCTGTACTAGCTGTCCCCTTTCAAATTGGCTGTTGTTGGCTCCCTTCCCTCTCAATATTTGGGGAGAGCACCAGGGCCTATATAAGTAGGACTATCCACCATAGTAGGGGACACGAAAAGAGAGCACAAGAACACCTCAACCTCAGGAGGCTGTTCTTCCCCTTGTACTGTTCATCATCAGCCCAAGAGGCAATCCACCACCACCACACTGGAGTAGGGTATTACACCACAACGGTGGCCCGAACCAGTATAAATCTTGTGTCTTTGTGTTGCAAGTTTGTCGAGTTTGTCCACGAGATCTTAGAGAGCTAGGGCATGGATCGATAGGGAGAAAACCTTCGCGCGCACCCCAGTGTTCGAACCTCAAGGGTTTTGCTAGAATCCGTGATCCGACACCGGCCTCCCCTTGTTGTGCAGAGGAGCGATGCGGCGGCGGATGAAATCCGCCCCAATCATCTCCAGGGTGAGCCCAGCAGCGGCGAGGCGGTGGATCCTGGTGGTGGCGACCGTGAGCCTCTCGTCCTGGGCGTCGATGTCGCCCCAGTCATCTCTGCGAACCGGCAGCGTTTGGAAAACTTGGCAGAATTCCTGTGGGTCCTTCGCCTCAATCGAGCACTACCAGCTCCGCCACTCCTCCCACCTCTCCTTTTGAGCGCCCTTCGGATATGTCCCCTTCTCAAGGGGCCTTGGGATCCAAGTGACACAACCGGAGATGGCGCCTCCCTTTTGGATCCGAGGATAAAAGTAGTGGCGGAAGAGCGCCGTGCTGGGAAGTAGTCCGGCGAAACCCCCATGTCACGCATGACCCCCCACGTCACGCGTTCAATGTAGGTCGTGGGGAAGCGCAGCGGACGGAGAAGTTACCGTGGTAAAAATCCGCCCCACCTGCCCGCGAGCCATTCTGGGCCTAGCCTAACAACACGTCACGCTTATGTGTGGCCCAGGGCCGGGGGCTCCTGTTGGTGCACAAAAGTAGGGGCTCTCCTTTTGCACCCCTTACTTGTGCATGAGCAGTCAGAGCCGCACCTACGACCGCACTAAGCGGGGCAGAGGAGGGATGCCGGAGCACAAGATGACCAAGGCAACGCCAAGACTAGGGACGCAAAGAGAGCAAGAGGGCGAGGTGGACTCCCCTGGCAAGACCCTTGCCGGGGTGGCTTCCACAGCCTCGGCAAGATCCTTGCCAAGGCAACTTGCCTGACGCCAGCAGAGCGAGCCACTCATGAGCCCAAGGGGTTCCAACACCATCAACCTAATTGGAACCAAGGCTCGGCAGGCACCTCCGTGGTGCATGCAGATCTTTGTAGAGATCATAGATACACAAGATCAGATCAGAACCAGAAGATGACGATCCTTGGCGAGATCCTTTCCAAGAAAATCCACGAGACCCCCGGCAAGATCCTTGCTGGGGAAGACCGCGGTGCCGTAGCGAGACCCTTGCCGGGCCCTCGGCAAGACCCTTGCCGAGGACGCCTGCGGGGCCGCAGCCAGGCCCGCGTCTGCCAAGACTCCACCGCCGCTCCCCATACAGCTCCCAGCTCGACCAGCTGGGAAGGCATCTGCATGGCAGCGCGCAACCTCTACACCAACTCATCAAGCACCAGCGTGGTGGCATGCAGATCTTCGTGAAGGCTCCACCACCCCAGCCCAACAGCCAGCCAACGTGGTGCTACAACGTCTAGTCACCTTGGACGTGTGTCAGAGCCAAGCAAGGCGACGACAGCTGGGACGAGCTTCTTTGTCGTGACCAAAAAAACAAGACGGGCACGTTGGCAACACATTAAATGCGTTTGTCCGACGATGCCAGGGGATACACTCAGCCCCTGTACACCTTTCCACCTCCTGTGTGCCACTGTGGCGACCCATTTTTGTCTATAAAAGGAGGCCCGAGGCGTACTGGAGGGGGATTCGGCTCTTTTGGACTAGGGAGACACCGTAGCTAGTTCAAGAACACAAGAACACTCCAATATACATCAAAGCAGGACTAGGGTTTTACGCATCTCCGCGGCTCGAACCTGGGTAAACGATTTGTGTGTTGACCGCCAGACCCACTCATTGCACAACCCCGCACCCGCCAACCGTAGAAGGGATCCCAGTGACCCCATACGTGTCATTTCCCACCGACAATCCATGGGGCCGCAGCCAGGCCCACATTTGGCAAGACTCCACCGCTGTTCCCATGAAGCTGCTAGCCAACCAGCTAGGCAGGCGCCTGCGTGGCGACGTGCGGCCTCTAGTCCGACTCAGCAAGCACCTGCGTGGTGGCATGCAGATCTTCGTGAAGACTCTGCCACCGCACCAACTCAGCAACCAACAAGCGTGGCGCTACACGCCTCATTAGTTCGGACGCGCATCGAAGCCAGGCGAGGCGGTGACAGCTGGGACGAGCTTCCTTGCCGTCCCCGATAAAGCAAGAAGGGTACGTTAGTAGCGCATTAAATATGTTTGTCCTACGGTGCCAGGAGATAGACTCGACTACTGTATAGCTTTTCGCCTCCTGTGTGCCACTATGGCAGCCCCTTTGACTATAAAGGAGGCCTGCGGCATACTGAGAGAGGATTCAGATTTTTTGGACCCTGCACGCCTTGTAGCTAGTCCAAGAACACAAGATAAACAGAAACCAGAAGGAGTAGGGTATTACGCATCACTTGCGACCCGAACCTGGATTATCCCCTCCTGTTAGTCTCTTAATCCCCCTCTTTCCACAGCCCCGCGCCCGCCAACCGTAGCAAAAAGGGATTCCTCGTGATTCCGTAGGTGTCATTTCCCCCGACATCTTTGGCACGCCAGGTAGGGGACGCAAGCCATAGAAATATGGTTTTGGAGCCGACGCGATGACTCTTTCATGGGGATGGCACGAAGGGAGAAAGCGACGTCGATCAGCCGCCCTCTAGTGTCGTCCGCAGCTTTGACAGCCATCCGCGTGGCCCCAAAAAGCTAAGTCATGTAAATTTTTAGCTAATTTCATTTATATGAGTCTGTCCTCCTCGAAAGATCTTTTTCCTTGTATGGGAAACCTACACGCAATTGGACCCTTCCACTATTGGCAACAACCTTGTCTCTGTCTCGAGTCCGCTCGATAGTTTATGCGGCCGCGCTGAGAAAGGCAAGGTGGCCTACCGGCTACTAGCCGCGCTCTTGTCCTGTTTCGAGTCTGCTCGATAGTTCAAGCGACCACACTGGGAGTGGCAAGGTGGTTTGCCCAGTAGCAAGCGCCCTCCCGGCAGGGTGCTAAGGATCCGTCCTCAAAGCACCACGGCATGGGTTTACGCACCGGCAGCCTTATCTCACCAAGCGTAGGGTGCAAACATACAAAGAAAGATCTAACGAGAAGATAGCATGCATGATATTGAAGTACTACAGAGTTATATTACATCACATAATCGCTGCAGTTCTAACTTAATATAAAAATGTCTTGGTCTTGAACTCGCAGCGGCAACGAGAAACGGGGTGCCTAGTCCCGACGCTGGCCCTCCACCCTCTCAACTCCATCGACGCAGTTGATGATGGGCTTGATACGCTCCTTGAGCACCGCGAGGTCTGCCTCCTCCGGGAAGCTCTCTAACGCGTCGGCAAAGTTGATGGTGGGGTTCCAGAACACCACCTTGGTGAGTACCTTGGTCAGGGTGCTCAGACAGAGCCTTCAGGACTTGTTCGCTAGATAAGTTGCCCGGTTGGAGCGGAGCTGCTCCAGGGCTCCAAGAATGCCCTTGAAGAACAGGGTCAGTCTGGCGTTGGGACTCACGCTAGGCTCTGGGAGGTACCTCACATTTGGCATCCCCATGGCAGCCAGCTTCGTGGTGATCCTGCCGGCAACGTCGGCAAGGCGGCTGATCCAATGGTTTATGCTCTCCGCGTACTCCTTGTGTTCGGCGGCATTATTCTTCCGCAGCTGCCTCTCCTCCTCCAGGCCCTTGGTCAGGGTCTCTTCCCAGGCGCTGACCTCCGAAAGCGTCCCCTCAAAGCCCTCCAGCTTCAACTTCAGATCATGGATGGCGTCGTTGGCCTTGGAGAGCAGCTCGGCCTTGCCAAGGACTGTGGCCTGCGCCTCCGCTAGAGCGCCGTTGGCCACATCCTTCTCCTCCGTTAGCTTCAGGACCCGTTCCTTCAGCCCATCCGCTCCACCTCCAGCTTCGCCACCTTGACGGCATGGACCAGGGCTTGAGAATTGAGTGCCTCCTTGTGCCCCTACTCCAGCTCCTGGGTCCACTGCACGACGAGTTTCGCGACCTCCTCATCCTTGCCGCAGATTGTGGCGGCGAGCACCTCCTCACGAGCGGCAAGGTCCTCCTCCTGGGAGTTCAGCTCGGCCTGGTGCTGGTGCCGGACGGTCTCGTCCTTGGCGTCATGTTCCCTCACTGCCTCTTGGGCTTTCTCGACGTCAGCCTACTTCAGGATGAGCTCATGTCTGCACTCAGCCAATAGATCCTAGGTGACTTTCAGTTCATCATGGGCCTGGTGGAACTAGGCCTGCGTCTCAGCGACACGCTCCTCGAGGTCCACCTCTGCTTTGTCCACCACCGCCATCCTGGACTTCGCCTTGTCCAGGCGGGCACGGTGAAGTGCCTGGAGCTTCTAGAAGTTGACACTGATGGCCCGAAGGAGCTGCTCCTCTTGGGAGCCGCTGCCACCGGCGCTCGGTTCGTCAACAACCTCAAGCCTGGCAGTGGCGAGCGCCTCATCATCGAACACCTCTGTCGGTGTCAAAACTGTCGGATCTCGGGTAGGGGGTCCCGAACTGTGCGTCTAAGGCGGATGGTAACAGGAGGCAGGGGACACGATGTTTACCCTGGTTCGGGCCCTCTTGATGGAGGTAATACCCTACGTCCTGCTTGATTGTTCTTGATGATATGAGTATTACAAGAGTTAATTTACCACGAGATCATAGAGGCTAAACCCTAAAAGCTAGCCTATGGTATGATTGTATGTTGTCCTAAGGACTAAACCCTCCGGTTTATATAGACACCAGAGGGGGCTAGGGTTACACAGAGTCGGTTACAAGGGAGGAGATCTACATATCCGTACTGCCTAGCTTGCCTTCCACGCCAAGGAGAGTCCCATCTGGACACGACAAAGTCTTCAATCTTGTATCTTCATAGTCCAACAGTCTAGCCAAAGGATATAATCTGGCTGTCCGGAGATCTCCTAATCCAGGACTCCCTCAGTAGCCCCTGAACCAGGCTTCAATGACGATGAGTCCGGCACGCAGTATTGTCTTCGGTATTGCAAGGCAGGTTCTTCCTATGAATACCCCATAGAAGATTTTGAATATCGGAATAGTGTCCGGCTCTGCAAAACAAGTTCCAGATACTACCGCAGAGAGAATAATATTTCCACAAATCTAATCTGCTGACGCATTCTGACAGCACGACGTCATGTCATGGCTCGGTCATTATTCGAACCTTTTTCTCAACCCGCACCGCACATAATATGGGGCGGTTTTCTTGACACGTCTTGTCAAAGCAGAGATTGTGTCCCCCTTATTACGAGATTCTCATCAATACGGATGTGGGTAACCCAACCGCGCCATCAATTACGGCGCCTGGGGAATAAGCGGTTTTACCAGGCAAGTGGGGAGATGCATCGCCTCTTTCGCCTTTATAAAGGGGCAAGGATTTACCCCCTTTTACCCACGCCTTCTACCTCCTCGCTTATCCATTCTCACGCACTCGAGATCCAATGCCCAAGCTCGCGTTCTACTTCTCAAACCACTCTAAGCATGTCTGGAGCAGGAGGCAAGTGGATGGTCTCCTCCGTCACGGAGGAGAACATCACGAAGTTGCGTGCAGCCGGATACCTGGCCGCGGATATCGCGCACCGGTTGCTAGACGCAGGGCGGATCGTCCCTACGCCCGAACCCCATGAGAGGGTAGTTTTCCTTACCCATTTCGTCTGCGGATTGGGATTTCCCCTCCACCCAGTTGTCCGCGGGCTCATGTTTTACTACGGGCTGGATTTTCATGATCTGGCCCCCAATTTCATCCTCAACATCTCGGCGTTTATCGTCGTGTGCGAGGCCTTCCTCCGCATCAGGCCCCACTTAGGCCTATGGCTGAAAACCTTCAATGTTAAACTGAAGGTGGTGGGCGGCCAGGAAGCAGAGTATGGAGGCGCCATGGTGGGCAATGTGCCTAACGTCACCTTGCTCAAGGGCACCTATGTGGATACCATAAAAGGGTGGCAATTGGGGTGCTTCTACATCACCGAGCCGCGTGACTCCAACTGGGTGGCGGCCCCCAAATTTCGATCCGGAATCCCCACGCGGCTCACCTCCTGGAAAGAGAAGGGCCTGTCTTGGGGTTCTTCGATAGAGTTGACCGGACTCCAGACCTCCATTAGGAACATGATGAGCAAGAAGATCAAGCTCGTCAACATGGTCCAGGTCATGCTCTTCCGCCGGATCCTCCCGTGTCAACGACAGGCATTCTATTTGTGGGACTTCGACTCTGCCAAGCACCAGACGCTGTGAGAGCTCTATGACATGACGCACGAGGACATCTGGAGGGTGCTGTTCAAGGGTGCCGAGATTCCTCCTTCCCCCACCGAGGACCGCAGACTCAGCGCAAAGTGCCGCGCCAATCTGGTAAGTTTTCATATCTCTCAGGGTATTTATTTGCCCCGGTTTAGTCATATGCATGATCTAAGCCTCTATGTCATTAACAAGACTAGATAAAGACAGCGGAGCAGCTTGATTGCCCAGCCCCCCTACCCGAAGATCCTGCAGGCGCTCTCCTAACAGAGATGCTGACTCTGGCACCTTACAAGGTGCCGGTGAAGAAGACCAAGAAGAAGGTCGCGGGGACCCGAAAGGGTCTCCGGCGCAAGGTTGTATCGGACTCATCGTCCGATGACTCCGACGTGCACTCCTCCCACAAAGACGAGGAGGAGGAAGAGGAAAGTTCTCCCCCCCAGCCGAGGGAGACAAGAAAAGGAAGGCCGACCCAACCGGGGAGGCCGAAGGGTCCAAGAAGGGCAAGACCCTCCCTCCGGACTGCTCCATGACGGCCGCCTACAGCGGCGATGAGTGGCTACCCAGGGTCAAGCCCCTGGCGAAGTTGTAAGTATCTGGACACCATAGAGATTCGTGGTATGTTTTACTACACTGCTTATTCTCATGCCGATCATAATTATGCAGTCCGTCCCGAGCTCATCTCGACGCAACTTCGTCGAGCGGTTCGTTGGACTCATCAGATATGAACATCGGTTCTCTTCTGACCGCCTCCACTCCTTGCCCTACGGACAACATCGAGGTGTTGTCTCAACAAACACCAGGCCATGTCAAGGCAGTCCTGGGGGCGCCTCGAGGCGACCTTCCGGACCCTGGGCGCAAAGGGAGCCGGACTCCCATGGGCTCCAGGTTCGGCCCCCAGCCGAACAATGCACCGGAATCTTCGGTGGTTCCGGACTCCGGCGGGCGACCCCCAGTTAAGGGGGGCAAGCTGCCCGTGCCGGTGTCCTCTCTCTATCCAGAGGCACCGGACAACTTGCTGGAAGCGCTTCACAGCGCTTCCATTGACGAAGAGCACCGCACTATCATGAGTGCGGTGATCGAGATAGTTCAGTCCACCAAGAACGGACTGACCGAAGCTTGCGCCAGCCTCCTAACTGGCTTTGAGGTAAGCAATGAAGATATAGGAAAATAAGCCCACATGGATACTAGCCCCTGATGCTCTATTCGGTGTTCGGAAAGAAAGGCCGGACAGAGGATCAAATGATAACTCAGGAGTCTAATCCGAAAAATATCTATGTGTATGTGCAGGCTTCACTGCTGGCCGCTGCCGCACGTACTGCGGAGGTCTCTGCACTGAAGCAGGACCTGGAGCGGTCCGAGGATGAGCTCGGCCTTACCAAGAGGCAGCTCGAGGAGAGCAAAGGTTAGCAATACCCTTGTATATATATTGAAAAATAAGTTCGGATGTAAAGTAATAGGATCATCATGGATTTGCCTGGGGCCATGCCCGAAGTGGCAACCCTGAGGAAGGCACTATCCGAGGCCGAAGACAAAGCGGCCAAGGAGCGCATTGAACGGGAGAAGCAAGAAGCCCGAGTAGGCGAGGTGTAGCAAGAGCTCGAGGCTCTCGCCAAAAAGCACGAGTCCTTGGAGCTTGACTCTAAGACGTGAGAGTCCGAGCTCGCGCAGGCGCTTGAAAGCGTCCGGAGCGCCAAGGCCGAAGCCCACAAGGCCCTCCAGGAGATTGATGCGGTGAAGAAGGTAGCAGCGGGTAAGGCATTCATTATGCAAAGCAAGCACGTGAAGGAAACTTTCCTGTTTCTTACCCGAGATCAGAGCTCTCCAGGAGCGTTTGCAGATCTTCCCCGCAGTGTACTGGATGCCGCAGAGTTTTGCCGAGCTGAGGAGGGGAGCTCGACCGAGAAGTTGTTCTGGTCTCAGTATACTAGGACCGAACACCCCGTGCCCTTGAGTGACCAGCTGAAGCAGTTGGTCGAGCTTCACAAGGCGGCCGAACAAGCCATGAGGGGCCTTATAGTCCGGATGTGGCCTGGCGAGCCCCTGCCCGGTAGCTACTTCGGTCTGGTGAGGCGGCTGGTGGATGCCTGCCCACGGCTTGAAGTTATAAAGTAGTCCATCTGCATCGAGGGTGCGTGCAGGGCTTTTGCCCGGGCGAAAGTGCACTGGGCGAAGCTGGACACCGTGAAGCTGGTGAAGGAGGGGCCACCGAAGGGCAAGGAGCATCGCTGCCCCGAGATGTACTATGAGAGTGTCCTGAAGGGTTCCAGCCTTGTGGAGGATGAGTGTGCCAAGGATGTAATTTTTGAATGAACATGCTCATGTGATCCTGTAATATGAAACGAGTTCATTTGCACCAGGCGACACTTTTTTAATTTAAAATATTACCTTCTGTGCGACCGTTTATAAAATCTGAGAGTTGGCCAGTCGTCGGCTCTGCCCCCCATGTAACTAGTACTGGGGTGTTCAGGATAAACCTGAGCACTCTTTACCCCAATTTTGGGTCCTTCAAGGGAGGTGTTCAGCGCAACGAACCAGGCAATCGGACTATAATGCTTTATCACTCTCACTTAGCCACAGAGGTCTACAATTTTAAATTTTGGCAAAGCCCCTGGTATTCGAAAGGCCGAATTTGGGGCGCTATACACGCGTAAGCCGGACAAAGCCGACTCCTCGCCCGAAGTGGAAAAAGTCTTTCGGGACTTGAAACCTCTCGAACAGCGACCAGTCTCTCGCCTTATCATGACAGTCAGTTTTCGGTTTTCTCTACTAAGGTGCTTGTCCGGAAGAACCGGGATACAATTGCAGTAGTTCTCCCACCGCTACCTTAGCCGATATAGCGGAACGTAAGGTACCAAAGCATGGGAGCCGGGCAAACCCAACTATTGACCCAAGACATGATTCGGAGCTGATGCATATAATTCTATAAGTTCGGGGTGCCGTAATGTCGAAAGTGTTCGGACTTCTAGCGTCGTATTGTGGGGTAAACGAAAGCCCCTGGCGTACTGACCGTACCCGAATTTACGGGTTCGGATTGTCGAAAATGGACATAAGGGCAAAAAAAATGAATAATGCAATAATAGACTAATGGTATGCATTGTTATTTAAATAATACGTCGAAGCATACTGGTACACGTAGTGCAATAAGCAGAAAGTAGGACTATTCGAAATGTCCTATCCAAGGGCAAGCTGCGTATGGATAGTATGAAGCGGGTATTATTAGTAGAGACCACCTGGGGGTTCCCGTGTACATCCCGGCTTCTTGTCGCCTTGGTTATTCCTTCCCGTAATGTGTCCGGCAATCATACTGCCGGAAAGGCCTTCCAGAGAGTTAGGCCCCAAAAGAGAAAAGAAATGATAAAGATATACAACCCCTAGGGTGGTTAAGCCGCATTGCGGGGCGTGTGTCAGGACCCCGATTCGAAGTCACATCGATCTAGCTGGTAACACCTCATATCACTTTGCGGCCTCACGCACGGTATTCCCATGGGTGTCGCCTTACCATGGCCTGGGACCATTTGCACCTTTTGGCTCATGTATATGATAGTGTCGCTAGCATCCATATGACAGAAAACCCGGGCCGACATGGCTAGTCGTGAACCCAAAGCGGCACAAACCTATGGGGACAGGCATACATGAATCACATTGAGCATGTCAGTCAACAGCGTGTGAATCCGGGCTATAGCACTGGGCTAACAGGACTCTGGGGAACCCGGGCTGTAGCAGGCTAGGTAGGATTCCGGATGTCACCGCGTGACATTTCCTCGAAGGGACAGACACAGGAACATAGTGAAACACATGCCGGCCAGTCAAGTGTCCTGAGCAGTAGTGCTGGGCTAGCAGGACTCCGGTGAACTGGGCTGTAGCGGACTACTATTGCCCAAGGAGGCACTAGACTACATTTCCCCATAAGAGAGGCTGCCAAGGATAAACAACTAGATTGTCGGACCCACACATACCAAGCATTTCAATCATACACACAATATGCTCGATATGTGTAAATACAACATGGCATCACAACAAAACTCTACAACTCAAGTACTTTATTTAAAGGCTCCGGAGAGCCATACATAACATGTTCATACAGGTAGGGGTCACATGACCCGACACTCAAGTCATACAAGCATACAAGCACATGCGGAAGCAAATAAGTCTGAGAACAGACACTAGAAAGAAAGAAGGCTTGACGAAGCCTGTCTATCTACATAGGGCCCTCCATGGCCAGAATCACCACCTGGGTGGCAAGTTACTCATCGACGTCGAGGTGTACGTAAAACCCGTCGCAGGGGGCGGTGTTGTCATCTGAAAACAGTAATTAAAGCAACATGAGTACAAAGGTACTTAGCAAGTCTTACAACAGATCCTACTATACATGCTCATTCTCAAGAAGGTGGTGGAGTTATTGCAGCAAGCCAGCTTTGACTCTTGGCTAAGCTATCCTACGAGACACCACTAGTAAAATAGTTTTCACACACGAGTCCACTAATCACCAACACAATACTCCATCGTGGATCCTCCCTCGTCATCCTACGAGAGGGCCATCCTCGGTACTCACACTTATTTTGAGTCTTTTAGTAGTAACCATTAACTTGTCTATGAACTGTATAGGCAACCAAGTAGTCCTTTACTGCGGACGCGTCCATTCAAATAGTTTTATACCCTGCAGGGGTGTACTTCATCACACATGTTTCCACCACTTAGCGTCTGCACACGACATGTGCTCGGTAGACTTCAAGAGAAAGCCGACATGGGTGTAGACCACAACCTGACTAACCACACAAGTCTCTAGTCCAGGTTTATCACCTATTCGGGTTCCATACACAAGGAAATATGACCGGGGTGTCCTCAACGGCCCCAAATGATGTGTGCAGGGTTCCCGAGACACCAAACGGGTGACTCGGTACACTGTGCCACGGTGTATCTACCACATCATAGCACACCCTTGGGGTCAGCGCTACGCACGGCCGCCAACATGTAACCTATAAACACCAGAAACTAGTTGCAACTCCTGGATAGAGGACGAGAGGGGTCAGTAAGTCGAGTGGGGTCATATTTCAGGGCCCAATGTGTGGTAGTAGCTGAATCTTAAATCACGCATACAGATCTCAGTTCTTAGGGATGGCCTCAATGAAACAACCCACCATGTACTCCTACATGGCCTCTCATCGATACCTTTACCAAATCATGTTCAAAACATCCCTCACATTACCGACGTAATCATTTCATTCTAGCCCATCACCCAGATGAACCATACCTAACACAACTCTAAGCATTGCAGGCATAGCAAGGTAGGAAACACATACATGGCTCAATCAACTCCTACACATGCTAGTGGGTTTCATCTAGTTACTGTGGCAATGATAGGTCATGCAGAGGATAAGGGTTCAACTACCGCAACACACAACAGTTTGAAACGTTGTTGTCTTAATGCAGTAAAAAAGAGCAGGAGCGAGAACACAGAGGATAAGGTGTCAAAGAACTCCTGCACCCTCTCCACTGGCGGCTCGGCCCAGGCCTGGTCAAGGCCATGTGTGTTGAAGTCTGACATCATGGCAATGATGGAGGACTGGCGAGAGTTGTTGCTCAGCGGGACCACTCCCACCGGCAACATAAATAGGGGCCCCTTGATGGCCTTGCCGGCCTTCGCGGCCCTGCCGGTCCTCTCAGCCGTGCCGTCGCTGCCCACGTCGAGCTGAACGAGCCTTTGATAGAAATGTGAATGCCCCATCACCGTGAAGTTATGCTTCAGGCCAGGGCGGAGCCTCATGACATTGGCCACATTCTTGAAGTTTGAGGTCGGCCTCCCCTTGTTGTGCAATGGGGCGATTCGGCGACGGATGAAGTCTGCCCCGATTATCTTGAGGGTGAGCCCGGCCGTGGTGAGGCGATGGATCCTGGTGGTGGCGGTGATCGAGAGCTTCTTGTCATTGGCGTCGAGGTCGCTCCAGTCCACGCGACGGGTCGGCGGGCTCTAACGAACCCGATGAAACTCCTGTGGGTCCTTGTCCTTGATCCAGCACCACGGGCCCTGCCACTCCTCCCACCTCTCCTTCTGGGCACCATCCTGGTACGTGCCTTTCTACTGGGTCCTCGGGATCCAGGCGATGCTCCCAGAGATAGCGCCCCCTGGTTGGAGGCGAGGAAATAAGTAGTGGCGGAAGAGTGTCGTGCTAGGGAGCACCCCGGCAAAGCCCTCGCAGAGGTGGGCGAAGAGAGCCATGCACACCACTGCGTTCGGTGTGAGATCCAAAATATGGAAGCCGTAGGTGTGCATGACGGCGTTGAAGAAGTCAGAGAAAGGGGCAGAGCCCCCAAGAGAAGAAATCGACGAAGAAGGGGTACGTATTTTGGCCATCCTCAGCAAAATCGGCAAGGACGACGCATGTGGTAGGGTGTCCCATCGTCTTCCTCCCCCACAGGGGCAAGAAGAAGTTCTTGAGGTGAACCGCATCGACTGTCGACGGGAAGTAGGCGAGATGCGTCCACCGCGCCGCTGACTCGCTCTCCGGCGCCTCCTTCTCCCCGACATCCTTGGCCGCTCCCTTGCCCCTGCTGGTTTTGGGCGCCATGGCAGCTGGGAGGGGGTGAAGGATCAAGAGCAATGGGGGCGCAGCGGCAACAAGTAGAGGCGAGAACTTTGATTCTTTCGCCTGAGGAATAAGTGAGGGACAGCGGTTCCGAGATTGGAAGAGGCGCAGAGGGTAAATGAGCAGCGCGCCTGTGGTTTTTTCCTCCCTTTTATGCGGAAGGCGCGGGCCACCTCTTTACCATTTACTATGATGTGACACAAGAGGGAAGCAACCGCCCCATGCATGATCCCCACATCACGCACGACCCCCACGTCGCGCATTCAACGCGGGTCGTGGGGAAGTGCAACGGGTGAGGGAGTTACAGCAGTACAACTTGGCCCCACATGCCCGCCCACCGTTTTGGGCCTAGCCCAACAACACGTTGCGCTTATGTATGGCCCAGGCCCGGGGGCCCCTGTCGGTGCACAAAAGGAGGGGTCCTATTTTGTACGCCTTTACCCGTGCGCGGGCAGTTGGAGCTGCTCCTGCTGCCACACCTAGCGGGGCAGAGGAAGGAAGCAAAGCCACAAGACAACCAGAGCAACGCCAAGCTAGAAACATGAAGAGCAGAAGGGCGAGGTGAGCCCCCCATCAAGGCCCTTGCCGGGGCGGCCTCCACAGCCCCAGCAAGAACTTTGCCGGGGCAACTTGCCCAACACCAGCAGAGACGCCACCCTTGAGCCCAAGAGTTCCAACACCATCAACCACTTTGGAACCAAGGCTCGGGAGGCACCTCCATGGTGGCATGCAGATCTTTGTGGAGACCAAAAGCACGCAAGACTAGATGATAACCAGAAGATGAGGATCCTCGGCAAGATCCTTGCCAAGGATACCCACGTGACCCCTGGCAAGACCGTTGCCGGGGACGACCATGATGCCACGGCAAGACCCTTGCCGGGGCCGACCATGATGCCCCGGCAAGACTCTTGCTGAAAACAACCACGGGGCTACAGCCAGGTGCACATCTGCCAAGACTCCACCACCGTTCCCATGCAGTTGCCAGCCCACCAGCTAGGCAGGTGCCTGCGTGGCGACGTGCGGCCTCTAGGCCGACTCGGCAAGCACCTGCGTGGTGGCATGCAGATCTTCATGAAGACTCTGCCACCGCACCAAATCAGCAGCCAGCCAGCATGGCGCTACACGCCTTGTCAGTTCGGACGCGCGTCGAAGCCAGGCGAGGCGGTGACAGCTGGGACGAGCTTCCTTGCCGTCCCCGATAAAGCAAGAAGGGCATGTTGGCAGCACATTAAATGCATTTGTCCTACGGTGCCAGGATATAGACTTGACTACTGTATAGCTTTCCACCTCCTGTGTGCCAGTGTGGCAGCCCCTTTGACTATAAAAGGAGGCCTGCGGCGTACTGAGAGAGGATTCGGATTTTTTGGACCCTTCATGCCTTGTAGCTAGTCCAAGAACACCAGATAAATAGAAACCAGCAGGAGTAGGGTATTATGCATCACTTGCATCCCGAACTTGGATAATCCCCCACGTTAATCTCTCAATCCTCCTCTTTCCACAGCCCCGGGCCTGCCAACCGTAGCAAAAAGGGATTCCTCGTGATCCCGTAGGTGTCATTTCCCCCGACATTGTCTGATGAAGAAATCTTGTGTGTTGAACCTAATGCCATTCATGATATAGAAAACCAAAATCTTCATGGCGCCTTCAAGTTTAGCTTCAGAAGAATGTCCCTTGATGATCCATAGAGTACGCCTCAAGGTCCTTCACAAGAACTCCTTTGGGTATTCAGCGTCTTGAGGCAATGGATTCATCATGCTAAGCATCCGACTCATATTTGGCTCAGGCCTCTGAAAAATCCTCTGCAGCTCATCTCTATGACGCTGACAACCAAGTTCATATAACTCACCTCGAGTGGGCAGGGAAGTAAGCTTTATGATGTCTTGAGCTTTGGCTTCATGATGCACATCACTTGTCATCCACTCAAGGATCCAAGTCTTTGGATCCTGGTTGTAGCCTCGAATATGGAGTGTGGCATATAACTGCATCAGTAGCTATTCATTCCAATGTTCCTTGTCCGTTACAAAGGGAAAATGTCCAATATCCCTAAAGTAGTCAAGAGCTTCCTCAAGACATGCAAGCCTAGCAATAGCTTCACAATCTAGATGCATGTGTGGAAAGATACAGTCTTGATTATACATGATGCATGAGTAGTAGCTTCGCTGCTAGTGGCTCCAAAATCTATCAGAGGAGATTTTGGGCTTCGAGTATTGATTCTTGGTGCTGTCAAAGAAAGTGTTGTGCTCCCTGAAGCTAAGAACACTGAAGGAGCCCTGAGTAGTGACAACAGTGGGAAGCCTTGGCAGACGTGGCTTGGGCTTCCGAATTTGAGGCCTTTTCTCCACATGATAATCGTACTATGGTCCAGGAGCAGTGGGTGGAGCCATAACAAGTCATGTGACTGTGACGAGCTCACCTTCGCGATTGAACGCACGTTCCATGGTATGGGGCCTTGTAGGAACAACACCATCAGAGTTTATTGGTGTCACAGTGGCTTTAGCATTCAAAGTAGCTTCAGGCTCCACATTGTCTTCAGCCATGACAGAGTCATTGGCTTCAGTGGCGTTGTTGGTGGCAGCCTTAGGGTTTTCAACCTCCATCTGTTCATTGACTAGAGGATCGGGCACAATCAGATTCTCCTCGAGAATGACTTGATCACTTGCTGGGGGTGTGGCTACTCTTTCTTCTTCTCTTTCTTCTTCGACTGATGTAGCCAAAATGTCTTCATCAGTCTTGGCTTCCGACTCTGAGGCAGTCACAGAAGGAGTGGCTTCAGGAAACACTTGACGTGCTACTAAGCTAATGTGTTGCGCTTCTCCTTCTGGAATGGTGGACATGGAGACCTGTGGTCGGAGGCCCTCGCGAAGCATGCGGAATGCTGGCGACGCCTTTGGGGATGGAGTGGTCTGTTCCATGTAATTGTTGCCGTCAAGCACCGGAGTGCTGACTTGAGGTGGTGGTGTTCTTGGTGTCTCATCTTGCACAAGGGTTTCTTGTTGTTTTCGCTCCGCCCATGAGTCATCTTGAGCAATTGGCGTCAGTGGAAGACCAATGCTAATGAGTTCACTGCTTGTGAGAGCAGGCGGTTATACCAACTGGAGCTAGAGCTGAGGAAGGACTACATCATCATGCACATTGTCTTCATGACCAATGTCTTCAGCTGTGTTGGGGTCAACAGCTAGAACTTGTTCACTTGCATGATCCTCTGTGGAAGCAGGCTCATGGATCGATCACAAGTCGACGCTCTTGGTTGGTTGAAGTAGGAAGAGTGACGGAGATAGGTTCAACGGTGAGGGGCTCTGAGGCAGCAACACACTCTTTCTTTGAAGACTTTGAAGCCTTTCTCTTCAATTTATTTTTGGAGGGAGCATTATCAGATGTATCCTTGTGCTTCCTCTTCCTGGCATCGGCTTCAGCCTGTCGTGTCTTCTTCATTTATGAAGCTGCTGAGGGGACCTTTGGCTTCGAGCCAGTCATACTGGCAGGGAAGACAATGCGAGGTTCTTCCTGCCTTTGTGCTTCGGATTGGGCCGCAGCAGACTTCTTCTTTTGCTTGGCAGCCATCCTGGGGTCGATGCTAGGATGCCCAAGAGCCTTTCTTTTTTCAGATTCGTTGTGTGCTTGGACACATTTCTGTGCATAATACTTCATGTGCTCTCTAGAGCCTTTGGCTTATTCACGCTTCTTGTGGAACTCCGCCTTGAGATCATGCAGCATCTTCTTGAAGATTTGCACATCAACCACACCAAGCTTGGACATGTGCTTCTTGAAATGCGCCTTCTCATGATCAATCTTGTTCTTGAGCTCGACGATTTTCTGAGCCAAGGCCAATTCATTGCCAATGGCTCCATGGAATGCGACAGTGATGTCCACGGGCAGCTGAAGGTCATCAATACTGATGCTCTGGTCATCAAACCATTCATCGATGAAGTTGTTCAATATATCAATATCAAAGAGGGGAAGATCATTGAAGATCTCCGCCTCTTTCTTGCTCTTCATCAGCATTTCTAGAGCTTCATCACCAGGATTATAACACCCCGGATGTAACTTGCCATAATTGTAACCCCGACTCTGCCATTTTTAGCTTTAAGTTATGAGATTTCCCTTCGTGGTTGGGTTTTGTCTTCATTTTGCATTTTGTTCATGTCATGCATTTCGTATCATGTCATCATGTGCATCGCATTTGCATACATGTTCGTTTCATGCATCCGAGCATTTTCCCCGTTCCATTTTGCAATCCGACACTCCTATGTGCATCGGGGTAACCCTTTTGTCTCTTTTCATGAGCGGGTGTTAAACATTCCCGGAATGGACCGAGATTTGCCAAGTGGCCTTGGTACACCACCGGTAGACCTCCTGTCAAATTTCGTGTCATTTGGAGTCTGTTTAATACTCCAACGGTTAACCGGGGAACCGCGAAAGCCTCTTTTGTGTTGCAGCCCAACACCCCTCCAAAACAGCCCAATAACCCATCCAAACCACTCCCATGTCCTCTGTCGTCAGATCACGATCGTGTGGGCGAAAACTACACTCCATTTGGACACTCCTACCTCCTAGCTATAAATATGTGCCCCTCCCTGATTTTTCGCAGACGAAACCCTAGCTCTCCCTCTCCTCGCGCCGCCGGACACGTCTGGGCGTAGCCGGACGCGTTCGCCACCGCCGCCCAACCAGTGCTATGCTGTCACGTGGCACGCCGCCACCCGCCGCCACCGCGGCCCACGAGCCCACGGTGGGCCCTTCGAGCCCGACTCCGCCGCCCCACGCGCCTGCGCCTCCTCCCTCCGCCGCCCGGGAGATCCACCGCCGCGGCTCTTTGCGTCCGCCGCCGCCTCTCGTCGCTCCACCTTGCCGGCGCGCCACCGCACCGGCGCTCGCCACCGACCTCGCCACGCACCGGCGCCTCGCCCCACCTCGCCGCCGACCCCGCCTCCGGCCGGATCAGGCAAGTGGCCGGCCAGATCCGCCGACTCCGACCATCCCCGACCAACTTTGGCCGTCCTCCGGCCACCGCGGTGACGAACCCCGGCCATCCTCATTTTTCCCGCCGAACCCTAGATCTAACTGAGAGGTCGTTTTTTTCTCTAAGTCTTTTCCCCTGTTAAATTTTATGCCCCTGTTCATTGCATCATAACTCCATGACCGTATATCCGTTTCATGCACATGATATATCAAAATGTTCATTGGGAGATGCTCTTCATTTCATTCCATTGTGGCATGCTTGTTTGAGTACAGATTGATTCCCTAATCATTGATGCAAGAGTGCTATAAAATGTTTACTACTGCTACTTATCAGTTTAGGGTGATTTGTCATTTTTGCCACATTTGATGAGTGCTTCTATGTGCATGAGCTCTACATGTGTTTTGATCTATGCCATGCCATCTTTACAGAGGTGCTTGACATGTATTTTTGTGATCAATGTGGTGACTAGCACAAGCATGCAAAGTAGCCTTCATGATATTGCTGTTTTCAGGGACTTAGGTTTTTGCTAAGTCCTTGTTCTGCTGTTATTTTTATGCCTTGTAAACTAGATGCTTTAGTGAGATCCATGCTTTTTTGAGTATCTCCAGTAAGGGTGTTTTGAACATATGGTTATTCTCTATCCATCCATGCCCCTGTTTGCAATTATGGAGTGCCCTAGCATGTCTTAATCTTGCTCTACGTTTGCTATAAGATGTTCCTGGCAGATTGTCTACATGTTAATAAACTTTGCCATGGTTGTTGTTAGTGATCTATGCATGCTATGAACTTGAACTTGCGATGGTTAGCTTCATGAACATGTCTTCTTGCTGTTAGCACGCTTATCTTGCCATGCAATGCCTTGTGGTGAGTTATTTGAGCTTGCAAAGATGCCTTCATAATTTTGTTTCTGCCATGCTCAGTTTCCTGCTAAGTCTGAAACTGTTAATAAAACTTGCTATGTTTACATGGGCGCCATCATATCTTTTGTGCCTTTTTGGCTCATGATCAGTAAGGGACTTTTGTTTTATGGATTTATTATATTCATTCCATGCTTTTGTTTGCTATGATATGTTCCTGTAGCATTTTGCTTGCTAGCTCTAAACATGGCTTCCTGATGTTATTCCTGGCATGTTAGTATTTTCACTAAGTTTGTGAAGCTGATATCTTTTGCACTTTTGCCATGCTTGTTTGAACCTGTTCTTTTGTGATTTAGCCGTAGCTCAGTGTTCATGTTTTGTCAAGCATCTTGAGTCCATCACTGCCATATGCTTTGTTGCTATGTTGGAGTGCAGTAGCTTAGTTTCTTGTTGCATTCTAGTAGGCATCATGCTGTAAATCGCAGAATTGTGCCATTCTTGTTTTGCTTGCCATTTGCAAACCGTGCATCCGATTCCGGTGATCTTTATATCGATTTCGACCGAAATCATCCCATCTTTCCAGCAGCACACTTGGTTTGCCAAGTTGATGCCTTGATCAATATTTCCCTTCTGGAGCACGCATATGCATTGCATATCATGTCTTGCATATCATGCCATGTTTTGCATCATGTTGTCTGTGCATTGCACCGTGATTGATTGTTGGTCATTCGCTTGTGTTCTTGCCTTGGGTTGAGCCGGGAGACGAGTACGTGATCGAGGAACCTATAGAGTACGCTAACTAGGATCAAGCTTTCGGCAACTCTGAGAAATTTGCAGGCAAGATGACCATACCCGCGAAATCACTTCTAGCTTTGCTTGCTAGTTGTTTGCTCTATTGCTATGCCGCGCTACCTACCACTTGCTATATCATGCCTCCCATATTGCCATGTAAAGCCTCTAACCCACCTTTCCTAGCAAATTGTTGTTTGCCTATGTTACCGCTTTTGCTCAGCCCCTCTTATAGCGTTGCTAGTTGCAGGTGAAGATGAAGTTTGTTCCATGTTGGAACATGGATATTGTTAGGATATCATTATTATCTCTTATTTACTCTAATGTATCTATATACTTGGTAAAGGGTGGAAGGCTCGGCCTTTTGCATGGTGTTTTGTTCCACTCTTACCACCCTAGTTTCCGTCATACCGGTGTTATGTTCCTTGATTTTGTGTTCCTTACGCGGTTGGGTGTTATGGGAACCCCTTAACAGTCCGCTTTGAGTAAAACTCCTCCAGCAAGGCCCAGCCTTGGTTTTACCATTTGCCTACCTACCACCATATACCTTCCCCTAGGTTCTATAGACTCAAGGGTCATCTTTATTTTAAACCCCCCAGGCCAGTGCTCCTCTAAGTGTTGGTCCGAACTGAGCTGCCTGCGGGGCCACCTCGGGGAACCTCAAGGGTTGGTTTTACTCGTAGCCTATCTCATCCGGTGTTGCCCTGAGAACAGGATACGTGCGACACCTATCGGGATTTGTCGGCACATTGGGTGGCTTTGCTGGTCTTGTTTTACCATTGTCGAAATGTCTTGTGACCGAGATTCCGAGACTGATCGGGTCTTCCCGGGAGAAGGAATATCCTTCGTTGACCACGAGAGCTTGTGATGGGCTAAGTTGGGACACCTCTACATGGTTTTGAACTTTTGAAAGTCGTGCCCGCAGTCATGGGCAGATGGAAATTTGTTAATGTCCGGTTGTAGAGAACATGACACTTAACTTAATTAAAATGAATCAACCGCGTGTGTAGCCTTTATGGTCTCTTTTCGGCGGAGTCTAGAAAGAGAACACGATCTCGTGTTATGCTTGAACGTAAGTAGCTTCAGGATCACTTCTTGATCATTATTATCTTCTCGCACGTGCTTTGCTTCTCTTCTCTCTCTCTTTTGCGTATGTTAGCCACCATATATGCTAGTGCTTGCTGCAGCTCCACCTCACTAGCGTTTCCTACCCATAAGCTTAAATAGTTTTGATCGCGAGGGTGTGAGATTGCTAAGTCTCCATGACTCACAGATACTTCCAAACAGATGCAAGTGCCGATGATGCCAGTGCAGGGGACGCTACCGAACTCAAGTGGGAGTTCGACGAGGATTCAGGCCATTACTATGTTTCTTTTCCGGATGATCAGTAGAGGAGCCCAGTTGGGATGATCAAGGATCTAGCATTTGAGCCCAGTCGGACCTTGATTGTATTCCAGATGATGTATGAGTACTTATGTATTATGTGAAGTGGCGATTGTAAGCCGACTCTTTATCCCTTTCTTATTCAGTACATGGGATGTGTAAAGATTACCCCTCTTGCAACAGACCCACCATGCGGCTATGCCTCTAAGTAGTGCCTCGACACGTGGGAGATATAGCCGCATTGTGGGTGTTACAGAGATCTTCATCGCTGGATAGATCAATGGTGTCTTCATCATTGCGCAGAACGGCAGCAAGAGTCAAGTCATGCCCAGAAACTTTCTTGGTCCTCTTGGATACACGAGACAGGTCTTAAGACTGCACACTGGGTTCAGGAGGTGGAGTGGCCAATGGTTTCACAATTGAAGTAGTTGGTGCAGCAGAGGGTTTAGAAGCCTTTGGTTTCATCTTCTACTTTGGTGGTCCTGGTGCTTCTTCAGAGTCAGCATCATTAGCAGATTGATCCATGGTGGCCCTCTGAGCAGCAATGTGGGAGAGGAGCCCATAGAAGCTTGTGAAGGGGCCGATGACATTGGGACTTGCGTCACGAGTGCCATCCGGCCTTGGAGCAGACGGACCAGGGTTGTAGTTAAGTCTGGGTTCCTTCCTGTTCTTCATAGCTGACTCCTTGGCAAACTGATAGTTGCGCTTGAAGAGATTGTCGTCATGACACAATAGCAAAGATGATGGGTCGGCATTTTCAGGTTGCGGTCCTGTGACCATGCAAGGATAGAAACCTTGAGCAATAGCTTCAGGCTTCGACTTTGGCTGCAGATTCCTGTAGAGAATATCACCCCATGGGCGCTTGATGGCATTCTTCTCTGTGTATTTGGCAGTGACAAACTTGTACTTGAACCACTGTTCTGCCCAATATCTTCGGATCCATTGGATCCAGGTCTTGCGCTGGTTGTAGTTCTCCTCAGGATCTGTCTTGTATAGTTCATACAGATCTGGAGGCAGATCTAGAGCTATATTGCCAAAGCGCTGCGTGCCACCTTTCCTGGCCGACTTCTCAGTGGCCATGATATTCAAGAAGATAGGCTTCAGAATGGTGAAAGGCTTCTGTCTACTGGTTAGGCAAGAACTGGCTTCAGGAGAGTGAATATGATGCTGCAAGAAATCTGCAAATGAATCCAGACTATGAGAACCTAGGGATTCTCCCACGGACATGTACCTGTGACATGATTAGAGATGCAAGGGAAGGGAAGAGGTCATATGCATCCTTAGAAGATTTTGAAGATAAATCAGTTTGAAGACATTGACCTCAGAGTGCGAAGACATTCACTTATTTGAAGACAGTTGGTTCTAGATTTGTACGAATACATGAATAGGTACAAGTGAAGAATATAACTAGTTATGAAGCATAAGTGAATACCTTTGGCATGATATGATATGTAGAAAGGGACTGATCTAGAGTTTGAAGTGTAGAAACCACTTTTGGTTGAAGTCGATGGATTTTATGGATCAAAAAGACAGTAAAAAGTGAGATTTAATTACCATTGACAAACTGCTAGATGAGGTAGAGAAGGAAGCTGAGCAGTCCAATCTCCCGCGCCCTAACTTGGCGGCGGAAGACACCTATGGTGGCGGCGGAGAGAACGAGGTCTGCGGTCGGCATGACGACGACGTCAAAGAAGTCGCAACAGCTGAGCACTTCGTCTCCGGCATCTACGCAAGCTAGCGGTGGCGCTAGGGTTTGAGCAAGGTGGAAGGGGAGATAATGACCACATGGGGTGAGTATTTATAAGGTAAAGGGTTGCACATCGCAATTACGCAGGTGCCCCTGGTGGTTCACATCTGATGGACACATGGCGTGCATGCAACTCTTTGAAAGTTGCCACGCACGCCTGGTTTGTCGGGAGGTCGTTCCGGCTTCTCCGGTATTCAGGAAAATGAGATATAGCATTGAAAACAGGTTTAAATGTGTGTCTCTGTATCTTCAGCTGACAAGGACGCAGTGAAGACATTTGACACATTTCAATAGAATGCATATGATGAGATAGATAGAGTTTGTGGAAGAAGCACAAAAGGGGTTAGGGTCCAATCACATTCACTTAGTTTAGAAAATTGCAAGGTTGAAGACATAGCTATAAGTGAATCCTGTAGAGGACAGAACACCATATATATATATATGTATATATCAAAAGGACCAAATCAACATTGCAACGATAAACCTTGAAGACCAATCAATGTTGAAGACCAATGAATGTTGAAGACCAACCAAATGCGAAGTTAATGCAATCATGACGCCAAAAGAAAGTCGTCGAGAAAGTTTTGGTGGTGGCGTTACCCACCGTATAGGAAGTATTATGATGCACAATTATCGTGGTGCTCCAAAGTCAAATTCCGCGTTAATGTATTCACACTTAGAGTGTATGTCTTCATTGAATGAAGATATACGTTACTTCGTGTGTTGCACATCTAAGTCATCAACATGCATAAGCTTTAGGATGTGTGTCCAATCACGGCATATTTGAGGATTCTAAGATATTTAGTTCACACCACAACTTGCAAAACCTTGTCTGATCCAAGGGCTTTGTGAAGATATCTGCCAATTGCTCTTCAGTGTTAACGTGAATGATATCAATATCTTCCTTCATGACATGATCTTTGAGAAAGTGATGACAGATCTGAATGTGATTTGTCTTCGAGTGTTGAACTGGATTGTTGGCAATCTTGATGGCGCTTTCATTGTCGCGGTAGAGTGGCACATGCTTCAGGTGGATGTTGTAGTCCTTGAGTGTTCGCTTCATCCATAGAAACTGAGCGCAGCAAGATCCAACAACAATGTATTCGGATTTAGCAGTGGAGAGAGATACACAGTTCTGCTTCTTTGAAGACCAACAGATAAGAGATCGTCCAAGAAAGTGACATGTGCCTGATGTGGACTTGCGATCAACCTTGTCACCAGCATAATCAGCATCTAAGAATCCAACTAGATCAAACTCTAAGCCCTTTGGATACCATAATCCTAGCGTTGGGATGTAAGCCAAATATCGAAGAATTCGCTTCACAACTAAGTGATGTGTTTCCTTTGGTGCCGCTTGGAATTGGGCACACATGCAAACGCTAAGCATTATATCTGGCCTAGATGCACATAAGTAGAGTAAATAACCAATCATGGAGCGGTATACCTTTTGGCCGAACTCTTTACCATTGTTGTCGGGGCCCAGATGACTTTTGGTTGGCATTGGCGTTGTGTACCCTTTGTAGTCTTGCATTCCAAACTTCTTCAGGCAATATTTGAGGCATTTTTCTTGTGATATGAAGATGCCATTACTCTGCTGACGGATTTTAAGACCAAGGAAGAACTTCATCTCACCCATCATTGACATCTAATATTGCTCTTGCATTATAGGCCCAAATTCATCACTGTATCTCTTATCAGTACAGCCAAAGATAATGTCATCCACGTAGATTTGGCATACAAACAATTCACCATCATATGTCTTCGTGAAGAGTGTGGGATCTAGGGAACCAGGTTTGAAGCCTTCGCTCTTCAGGAAGTCTTTGAGTGTGTCATACCAAGCTCGAGGTGCTTGTTTTAGGCCATACAATGCTTTGTCGATCTTGTATACCATGTCAGGATGCTTTGGGTCTTCAAAGCCAGGTGGTTGAGCAACAAACACTTCTTCAATTTTTCCATTGAGGAAAGAACTTTTGAC
Source organism: Triticum dicoccoides (assembly GCF_002162155.2). Lineage (NCBI taxonomy): Eukaryota > Viridiplantae > Streptophyta > Magnoliopsida > Poales > Poaceae > Triticum > Triticum dicoccoides. The sequence continues at coordinate 235,504,115 of NC_041390.1, forward strand.
ATCCATTTGATACAGAAAAATGTTGTTGCGGTTGGCATAGGCTAGCAGTATGCGAATGGCTTCAAGCATAGCCACCGGAGCGAAGGTTTCATCGAAGACAATCCCTTCAACTTGTGTGTAACCTTGAGCAACGAGATGAGCCTTGTTTCTGACAAATTGACAATTCTCATCTTGTTTGTTGCGATAGATCCATTTTGTGCCTATGATATTGTGCTTGCGAGGATCAGGACGCTTCACGAGCTCCCATACATTGTTCAGCTCGAACTGTTGAAGCTCTTCTTGCATAGCTTGAATCCATTCAGGTTCCATGAAGGCTTCGTCAACTTTCTTAGCTTCAGATATTGAGACAAAGGCAAAGTTCCCACACAAATTTGCAAGTTGTGTTGCTCTTGAACGAGTGAGTGGTCTAGGTGCATTGATGCTATCAATAATATTCTCAATTTGTACTTCATTTGCAACACGTGGATGGACTGGACAAAGATTTTGCTCTTGCTGATCATTGTCTTCATCTTCAGCATTGGCTTCAGGCTAAGCAGTGTCTTCAGGCTGATTAGGTGCAGAAATGATGATTTCCTCTGCAGCCCATGCCTCTAACGATATGTTTTCTCCAGTACCCATACACTTGATAGATTCACTTGGTGTAGCTTCATCTAGCAAATTTGGCAGGTGCTCTCTTTGCGAACCGTTAGTCTCATCGAACCACACATCCACAGTTTCAACCACTTTATAGTGAAAGAGGTTGAAGACTCTGTAGGAGTGCGAATCCTTTCCGTAGCGAAGCATAAAACCTTCATGTGCTTTCGGTGCAAATTTTGATCCACCACCTAGCACCGAATACTCTGAAGTAGCTGACATTTTGGCTTCTTACCAGTCAGGAGCTCATATGATGTATTCTTTAGGAACTTGTGAAGATAAACATAGTTGATGACATGGAATGCAGTATTAATAGCTTCAGGCCAGAACTTCCTTGGGGTCTTGTACTCATCAAGCATCGTCCATGCCATCTCAATGAGGGTTGTGTTCTTATGCTCCACGATGCCATTCTGCTGAGGTGTGTATGGAGCTGAGAACTCATGTGTGATGCCTAATGTATCAAGATAAGTGTCGAGGACGGTGTTCATGAATTCAGTTCTGTTGGCACTTCTGATGTGCTTGATCTGGATGCCATAGTTAGTCATGGCACAATTGGAGAATCGTCTGAAGACATCCTGCACTTCAGTCGTGTAGAGAATTATGTGCACCGATGTATATCTTGAGTAATCATCAACTATGACGAAACCATAGAGGCACGCAGTAGTAGAAAGGGTAGAGTAGTGAGTAGGGCCAAATAAGTCCATGTGAAGCAGCTCGAAGGGACGTGTCGTCGTCATGATTGTCTTCGAGGGATGCTTGACACCAGTCATCTTTCCAGCTTCGCAGGCACCGCATAGATGATCCGTCTTGAACTTGATGCCCTCGATGCCTATGACATGCTTCTTCTTTGCGAGGGTGTGCAAGTTCCTCATGCTAGCAGGCCCTAGCCTTTGATGCCAGAGCCAGCACTCTGAAGCTTTTGCTAGAAGACATCCGGCCAGCTGTGGTCCTGCGGAGAATTCTACCATATACAGATCGTCCTTTCGATATCCTTTGAAGACTAGAGATTTGTCAGATTCCATAAGCACAATGCAACGATATTTTCCAAATATCACAATCATGTTCAGGTCATAAAGCATTGAGACATACATTAAGTTGAAACCAAGGGATTCAACAAGCATGAGTTTATCCATGTGTTGATCCGTTGAGATTGCAACTCTACCTAGACCCAATAACTTGCTTTTACCAGTGTCAGCAAATGTGATGTGACTTTTGTCAGATGGACGTAGGGTTGAATCCATACGAAGACTTCGATCACCAGTCATGTGGTTAGTGCACCCACTGTCCATGATCCACTCAGAAGCCTTCGGTGTCATACCCTACAGTGCAGTTGGGGGGATAGGCTTCACCAAGAGAAGTGTGAAGCATAAACATTTGACGAACAAGTATATTAACAAAGTTCAGATGCTGGTTAGGGAAGATAGGATGTTTGTCAAGAAATCCTAGGACGAAATACATAGTAAGGGCATTTTGGCATTTTATCTTGCGTCCCACAAGATGTTTTAGGTCCCCAGCATAAGCTTCAGAAGCTTTTTATTTTGGGTTGGAGACCATTACCTGCAGAAGAGAGTTAATTCTTCTTAACCACCCACATCTTAAGGGGTGGCTTAGAAGCAATGAGTCTAAGTGCAGCATCTGAGAATTTAGGCTTTGGAGCCCTATCAAATAGCCTTGCATGTGGTGAATAATACTCATAAGAACAAGAAGAATAGTTCTTGGTCTTATGAACATAGCGGTGTGATGAAACACGCTGAATTTCATAAGTCTGAGTATGGTTTCCCTGCAAAACATTGGTGTTAGGGTGACTATGATGAGTCCACTATCTATATGAAGCCTTTGGACCATATGAAGCCTCTCGTCTGGGTTTTGTCTTCTTCCCTGGTGGTGTCATGATGACATTCACAGGAAGCTTCTCAAGACAACTTTTGGGAACCTAGATCTTCTTCAGAGGTGATCATTCCTGCAGTTAGTACCAATATACCTGGCAAACACTTCATCATTCTGATTCTTAACCAGTTTATAGTTTGCATCAAAGGATTCATTAATGATAATAGGGTCAGCACAAGTGAAGCCAGATAAGGTAGATGGATTCACTGAAGGACCCTTTGCAGCAACCCATGTGGTTTTGGGGTACTGCTCAGGCTTCCAGTATGAACCATCAACATTCATTTTCCTCTCGAACCCAACACCCTCTTTCCTAGGGTTTTGGTGCAGAATCTGTTTCTTGAGGACATCACAAAGAGTCTGATGCCCTTGGAGGCTTTTGTACATCCCTATTTCAAGCAATGTCTTCAACCTGGCATTCTCATCAGCAATAGTAGTGGTATCCTACGAAGAGGGGTTAGTTTCCACATCAGAAGTTGAAGACATAGCAACAGTAGCAGCAATAGAACATTCAGCAACAGAGATAGCATTATCATGCTTATGACATTTTAAACATGGTGGCTCAAAGTCTTCCTGGGTGGTACTGATCTGTTGAGCGTGAAGTGATTCATTCTCCTTTTGAAGATCTTCATGAGACGCTCTCAGGTTCTCAAGTTCTTGCTTCCTTTGAAGATAATCATAGGAAAGCTTCTCATGAGTAGCTGAGAGTGTTTCATGATGACTTTCAAGTTCTTCGTACTTAACAAGAAGATTTTTAATGTCTTCAATTAAGGACTGAGTTCGAGTCATTTCCACGTCCAACAGGTCATCGATTTGTCAAGCAACTTTTGAATGTGTTCCATAGCATTTTATTGTTCTGTTGCAATTTTAGCAAGTGTTTTGTTGCTAGGTTTAGATTCACATTCAGAGTCATCTTCACTACATGTTTGAAACTAAGCATCGCATGAGTTGACCTTGGCACCACATGCCATGAAGTAGTAGGTAGGAGTAGAGTCATCCTCATCATCATAATCAGCGTTGGCGAGGATGTCATTGTCTTTAGTGTTGAAGATGGACTTGGCGACATAGGCTGAAGCTAGAGCCAGGCTTGCCACGCCTGAATCTGACTCCTCCTACGACTCCTCAGAAGCAAACTCCTCCTCTAAATTCATCTCCTTGCCAACAAACACACGAGCCTTTCTTGATAAGTTCTTCTTGTATGATGAAGGCTTTGATGAAGACTTTGAAGAAGACTTTGATGATTTCTTCTTTTCTTGTCATCAGAATCATATTCTTTGCTCTTCTTCTTCATCTTGGTCTCATTCTCCCACTGAGGATACTCAGAGATGTAGTGACCAGGTTTCTTGCATTTGTGGCATGTTCTCTTCTTGTAGTCACGAGAAGAAGGTTCATCATTTCTTGAGCTGGATCTTGAAGACTTTCTGAAACCTTTCTTCTTGGAGAACTTCTGGAATTTCTTCACGAGCATAGCTAGCTTCCTTCCAATGTCTTCAGGATCCCCAGAACTGCATTCAGATTCTTCTTCAGATGAGGACACAACCTTTGCCTTCAAAGCCCGGGTTCGGCCATAGTTGGGGCCATAGATATCTCTCTTCTCAGATAACTAAAACTCATATGTGTTGAGGCTCTCAAGTATGTCAGACGGATCGAGAGTTTTGAAGTCAGGACGTTCTTGAATCATCAAGGCCAAAGTGTGGAATGAGTTGTCAAGTGATCTCAGGAGCTTCTTGATGATTTCGTGCTTGGTGATTTCAGTGGTGCCAAGTGCTCGGAGCTCATTTGTGATATCAGTGAGGCGATCGGATGTGAGCTCGACATTCTCATTGTCGTTTCTTTTAAAGCGGTTGAAGAGGTTGCGAAGAACATCAATCCTTGAATCTCTCTAAGTTGAGACGCCCTTGTCGACCTTGGAGAGCCAGTCCCAAACTAGCTTTGGTTTCCAGTGCACTCACACGACCGTACTGTCCTTTGGTCAGATGACCATAGATGATGTTCTTGGCAGTCGAATCGAGTTGAATGAACCTCTTGACATCAGCAGTGGTGGCACCTTCACCGACCTTAGGAACACCATTCTTGATGACATACCAGAGGTTGAAGTCAATGGCTTCGAGACACATGCGCATCTTGTTCTTCCAATAGGGGTAACTAGTGCCATCAAACACAGGGCACACAATGGAGACCTTGATTATCCCTGTAGTCAACATAGCTAAAACTCGAGGTCGTGAAACCGAATCACACCGAACAAGAGAGCACCTTGCTCTGATACCAATTGCAAGTGCTAGTTATCGACTAGAGGGGGTGAATAGGTGATTTTGATGAAAGTCCTCAAACCATGAGGTCTTTGAAGACAAACAATAGAAATGAACCTATTGATATGCAGTGGAAGGTACACTACACTAGACAAGCCATAGTCAAGTATGGAATGAGGTGAAAGCACGAAGACTATCAGCAACTAGGTAGTATGGAACAGGATGGAAGACAGGACGAAACAAAACAGTAAACAATCTTCACTCAGTGAAGTCAATCAGATCATAGAGGCAAGGTAAACTGATTCGAGAATGGTTAATAAAATCTAAGACCATTTCATATTAAGGTCAAAATAGTATTAGCAATATACGAGTCTCATACGATGCCATTTCAACGATTGTACCACAAAAGCTCGAAATGTTACAAGCTTCAAATTCCAGAGTTATATGGCTCAATTTCGAAGATTATAAGGTTCAAACTGATATTAGAAATGAAATTCAGCTCATCAGTTGCAAACGCTCGCGCTGATCTTCTAAACATGGATATCACAGAGGTTCAAACTAACATCACCGCTTCTAAGTCTGGTTTCAAAAACTTACAATTTTTGCAAAGGGGCTAGCCACTGAGAAGTCATGTATGGGGTTGACACGATGACTTTCGATTACCGTGTCATCTAAAGTTCCAAAATGAAATTCAGCATTTTTGGAGCCTACTCCATTCTGCCGCAGGCGTCGGTGCTGATCAACAACCATTCATTTTTATCGGACTGAGAACCTCATTTCCTTTGGCACCCTTGCTCTGAGAACAAAGAACCTGGCGAATATAATCTCCGGTAAGGTCCCTCGTTAGGAGTTCAAAGTAATTTCGGAGAGATGTTGATCTAGGAATTCGACGTGATTGTTATATTGTATCACATTATCCACCACTAGGCCTAATCTTATCTACAAAAGAAGAAAACGTGTTAGTGCCTACATGCAGTTTTGAACATTACTACAGGCCTATTTGGTTTGCAGGATTTGTAAAATGCACTAACATGCCATCTTTGATCTGACATGATTAACATGGGCATTTGATTACATTCTAGAAAAATGTAGCCTTTTCACAAGAGGTTATAGTGGATGAAAAGTTCCCTAAGAAAACTTGAACTCCCTTATGGTTAACATTTAACAGGAAAGGAACATCACCTCGATATATAGCTTCTCCAGGCATGGAAAGCATCTCAGGAAACTGACAACTTGCTCCAGGTTGGGGCTGCTAGATTCTAGTGCAAAGACCTTCATTGTGCGGAGTTTCGAGGTCAAGCTTGTCGGAATCATTTCCTGAATAACAGACGAACAAACATCTTCAAAATTAGAAATAATGTTAATTTGTACAAGGAGAGGTAGAAGGCGGCTGTTGTACCCAAACGGGTGTGGATCCAATAACAAGTTCAGAGTATTTGTGAGATGAGTAGCCCACCACTGTCAATTTCGGCGCAGAAATGACATTGATTCTTGTTGGACCTTCTTGATCTTCTATAATTAATCTCTCAAGTGCAGGTGTGTCCTCAATGACCATACCGTGGTACACATCTTGTGATGTCTTCCTGCCGCACCAGCAACACACATAAATAGTCTGGAGAGTTATGGAGGTGATGTGGAAGGTACTCAACCCATTGATTGCTTGAATACAAAGGTACTCGAGTGCAGTACAGCGACGAAGTAGGCGCTTCATGTCACCGTTTGAGAGGCAGACGACGATGAGCTCGAGGTGTTTCAGTCGTGCACTACAAGAAATATGTCAAATTGTGACCTTCTGTCACTGACCCTAGAAGAATTGGTCATAAATCTATGACCATTTGAGACCAATTGGTCAAAACTGTTCGAAGGGCTTTAAACCCTAAACCATAATGACCATTTTGGTGAGAAAGGTCACAATTTTCTTACACGAAATTGTCATAAAGCAGACAACACTGATCCACTGCCTTATTTCTAGCTGATCACGACCAATATAGATGGTCATAACCTTGTAAGTTGTGGTGGATTGCTATGACTAGGCGCCACATCATCAGTTTTGCCTATGTGTCAATTTTTGCCCTAGGTTGTGAAGCAACCCATATTTCTGTTAGTCCCAAAATTCCGAAAAAAATCTCATAAATTCTTTGGATCATATCTTCATCAAATATGTCAAAAACCTTCCTCACCTAGTTAAAATATAATTTGACAATATTCATTATCCTATTCTAATTAGAACAGCACTTCGTGAAGGAAGTGCTATTTATATATTCTTGACTGCCCTCAAAAGTTTTGGGCACTCTTTCCTATCCAAATCATTGCCTCATGAAAAAATTCAGCTCCATTTGCCTAGTAAATATTCCTCGGCAAATTTCCAAAGTTTTGTTCAGCTAGAAGCTTTGTGAAGGAAGTACCATTTCTATATATCAAAATGACATGAAATTTATACCGTTCCTTCATATGCCCATATTATCACCCTCCTCCAAATTATAGATCAGTCAAATCATCTATGTGAGCCTAGGTTCAATTTATATTTTACGGCCAGATTGGCACATTGCAAAGCAAGTGTTATCTAGACCACTCCTATTACCCTCAAACTTTTTGGGCACTCTTCCATACCCAAATCATTGCCACATGATAATATTCAGCTCCATTTTCCTGGTAAATCTTTCTCAGGAAATTTTCGAAGTTTCTATCTCTAGAGAAGCTTTGCGAAGTAAGTACTAGCTAGGCTTAGCCAAATGATCTGAAAATTTACCAGGGCATGACCATACCTATGTAACTTACCTACAAAAAATTTGAGCTCATTTCATTTATCCAATTTCTCTTGCTAATTTTCCCAAGTTTCTATCAAGAGAAGAGCATTGTGAAGGAAGTACCACTTTGGCATGTCCAAATGGTATCAATTTTCTATTGTGCTTTCCTATGCCTGAATAACCATCCTCCACCAAATTTCAGCTTAATACATTCATTATTTTGAGACTAGCTTCAACATTCATATTTTTGTCCAGTGTGGTACTTTGCAAAGCAAGTACCACCTAGGATCCTCCTTTTGATCTGAAAATTTGTGAAGACATTCTCCTTAGTAGATGATCATCCTCAGCCAAAACTCACGCCCATTGGCCATGTGCATTTCCCATACCGCTAATCAAACACTTGGCTGCAAATTCAGCTTTGACCATAGTTCGGTCTCCTCGTGAGATTCTTCTATTGTAATTTTCTTCCTAGCACCTACCTGGGGAGTTACCAACCCACTAGACATGCCTAGGCCTCCCAAAACGCATGTCAACACCAAGGTCACGCGGTGACCACGTGGCGGGCATGCGAGTTTACGCGCTTTCGAGTTGCGGCCCTGGGCCACCGACCAAACCTCGATGTATCACCACAAAACCATGTATTATGCTTAAATAGGTACTTATGTAACTATAAATGATTTTTGGAAAAAATAAAGAGCAAACAATAAGGTAGCTGCAGTTCAAATTTGACCCACTTCCAACTGAATCGGCAGAAATTTGTCTTTTTCACCAGAGGTGGATCAAAACTTTTGAAACCCAACCATTTTGTCAATTGTGCATTAAATATGGCCTAATATTTTATAAAATTGATTAGGTCTAATTTTGCAACAAATATATGGTAGGTCCTTCATAAGAAAAACTCATTTCGAACACTCAAAAAATGGAAAATGAATTTCCCGTGCAACGAAAATGAAAACTCCCTTAGGAAACATTGTTTGGAATTCCAAGATGCACCCTTGTGCACAATATGAGATCATTTGAACAAAATATGCCATTAATGTGGCCATAAGATTGATCATTTGGCTTGAAAGCCATGAATCTTCATGCATGATAGCTCATTTCTAAGAACATTTTTTAATAATTGACGTATTACAAGTTTATTATTTTTCCTAGAAACTTGGTCACATATGATGACACAATGCAAAGGTTTTCCAATTTTTTTGATTTATTTTTTATTTTTTTATGCTCATTTCAAAATGCGATCAAAACGGCGGGCTTGACCGTTCGTAGCTAGTGGTTGAATCTTGGAATTCTTTTGATGTTTCTATGTAAACAGATACTTATGTACCTACAAATAATTTTTGGAAAAAATAAATAGCAAACTATGAGGCAGCAGCTGTTCAAATTTAACTCGCTTCCTCCTGAATCGGCGGAAACTTGTCTTTTTCACCACAAATGGATCAAAGCTTTTGACACCCAACCATTTTGTTAATTGTGCATTAAATATGGCCTAGTATTTTATAAAATTGATTTGGTCCAATTTTTCAACAAATATATGGTAGGTCCTTCACAAAAAAAACTCATTTTGGGCACTCGGAAAATGGAAAATGAATTTTTCGTCCAAAGAAAATGAAAACTCCCTTAGGCAACATTGTTTGGAATTCCAACATGCACCCTTGTGCACAATATGAGATCGTTTGAACAAACTATGCCATGAATGTGGCCATAAGATTGATCATTTGGCTTGAAAGCCATGAATCTTCACGCATGATAAATCATTTCTGAGAACACTTTTTAAAAATAATTGTTGTATTAGAAGTTTATTATTTTTCCTGGAAACTTGCTCACATATGATGACACAATGCGAAGGTTTTCCAATCTTTTGATTTTTTTTGAATTTTTTATGCCCGTTCCAAAATGCGGTCAAAACAAAGGGCTTGACCGTTCCTAGCTAGTGGTTGAATCTTGGAAATTTTTTGATGTTTCTCTGATTAAAAGATACTTATGTACCTATAAATGATTTTTGGAAAAAATAAATAGCAAACTACGAGGCAATTGCTGTTCAAATTTGACCCGCTTCCTCCTAAATCGGCGGAAATTTATATTTTTCACCAGAGATGGATCAAAGCTTTTGACACCCAACCATTTTGTCAATTGTGCATTAAATATGGCCTTGTATTTTATAAAATTGATTTGGTCCAATTTTTCAACAAATATATGGTGGGTCCTTCACAAAGAAAACTCATTTCGAGCAATCGGAAAATGGAAAATGAACTCGAAAGAAAATGAAAACTCCCTTAGGCAACATTGTTTGGAATTTCAAGATGCACCCTTGTGCACAATATGAGATCATTTGAACAAACTATGCCATGAATGTGACCATAAGATTGATCATTTGGCTTGGAAGCCATGATTCTTCACGCATGATAGCTCATTTCTGAGAACACTTTTTTTAAAATAATTGCCGTATTACAAGTTTATTATATTTCCTAGAAACTTGGTCACATATAATGACACAATGCGAAGTTTTCCAATTTTTTGATTTTTTTGAATTTTTTATGCCCATTTCAAAATGTGGTCAAAACGGCGGGCTTGACCGTTCCTAACTAGTGGTTGAATCTTGGAAAAAATTTGATGTTTCTCTAATTATATAGATACTTATGTACCTAGAAATGATTTTTGGAAAAAATAAGTAGCAAACTATGAGGCAGCTGCAGTTCAAATTTGACACGCTTCTTACTAAATCGACAGAAATTTGTCTTTTTCACCAGAGGTGGATCAAAGCTTTTGACACCCAACCATTTGGTCAATTGTGCATTAAATATGGCCTAGTATTTTATAAACCCGATTTGGTCCAATTTTGCAACAAATATATGGTAGGTCCTTCACAAAAAAACTCATTTTGGGCACTCAGAAAATGGAAATTTGATTTTCCGTCCAAAGAAAATGAAAACTCCCTTAGGCAACATTGCTTGCCACTCCAAGATGCACCCTTGTGAACAATATGAGATCATTTGAACAAACTATTCCATGAATGTGGCCATAAGATTGATCATTTGGCTTGAAAGCCATGATTCTTCATAGATGATAGCTCGTTTCTGAGAACACATTTTAAAAATAATTGTCGCATTATAAGTTTATTATTTTTCCTCATAACTTGGCCACATATAATGACACAATGCGAAGGTTTTCCTTGTAAGTGGTTGTTATTTTCTAATACATCAAATAAACGGTTAGGTGTTTCTTTTTTCCGTAATGTAATAGATAGATATGAGAGGTGATGGAAACATCTTGACATTATTTTTTTATTTAATTTTGAATAAATTGTGGATTAATGTTTTTGAAAAATGATGTGGTCCATTTTTACAACAGAGTTTTATAGTTTTTTATTTTGAAGACTCCAGCGCAAGACAACCGGCCAATGAGAAGCCAGAAACCACGTTCACACGGATCACCCAGTAAGACACCATCTGAGCCGTCCATCACGCACACATCAACGGTGGAGCTTCTCCCGAGAAACCCAAACCCACCCACCCACACTCATCCTCTCCCATTCTCCAGATCCTCTCCCAGCCCACCCCGTCGCCGCCGCCTTCCTCCCCCTCCCGCGATTCCCATCGTCGCCACCCCCACCCACCACTGCCGACCTCGTCTCTGCCACGCACCCTCTCCCCTCGCCTTCATCCCCCAGATCCACCAGTCTGCTTCTCGGCCATGGCGTCACGGTCGGTTTTCTCGCCGGTGCACGCGCACATGCTTTGATGCGTGCCGCTCCGTCGAGCTGGCCGGACCGTGGCGCGCGTGTGGACCGTGTATCCGCCACCAAATCTCCCCCCCGCTCCCGAATCAAATCCCCCAAATCTCTCCTCCGCTCCTAAATCAAATCCCCATCACCTCCGCCACCACCCCACCTACTCCCACCGTCGCCGCGAGCCACGAGCGCGAGCGGGGCGATGGCCAATCCTCCGCTTCTCCTCGACGTCCCCACTCCATTCGTTGTGCACGCCCTAGGACGATGGCGGCCGACAAATCTAGGGCCGCGTGGTTGGTGCAGGATCCGCATCGGCGGGCGGCGACGGAAACACATGGCGCACTGGGAGGACAACGACTCCGGCGTCCGACGTCGACAAGTACAACATCCTCTCCCGCTTCACCTGCAACGCGTTCTACCTCGACTCCAAGTCCACCATCGGCGTCGAGTTCGCCACCCGCACCCTCCTCGCGAGTACTCACCCCCGTTCCATTAATCGTTGTCATTCCTTTCTTTGCTCGCCGCTAGATCCGATGTATCAGTCTAGTGATTCGCTGCCCAGATATCTTGCACTCCAGATCTAGTGATTCGCTGCTTGCAAACAATAGCTAGTAAATCGGTCACCATGGGGAGGGGACATGAGATTCAGAGAAGAGATGCTGCTGCCAGCCTATACTAGTTCATATGTATCCAGGTGCCTAGATCTACCATACTCACCTCATTTCACTGTGCTACTAGTAGTTCCTAGGCCATTAGCTCTTGCTTGCTTTTTTTGCTGCACAATGAGCATTCTCGGTGAACATTGAGGCCTAGTTTGGCAACACCGCTTTTCAAAGACCATGGTTTTCCAAAACTTCAGTATTTCAATAGATGGGCAACAAGTACTTCAGTTTCTGAAAAACATAGATTTTCTCAGTTTTGATAAAATTGCTCAGGTGTTTGGCAAGTGGCAGTTTTTCTCTGTTTTCTTTGGTTTGTACAGATTATTACATGTTGCATGCATGCTCAACAACACTCACGGATCAGCTTGTGCTAATGGCCACTGTATGCATGTAGCCTTGCACGGGCATGTTCTCTCCTAGTAGATGCCAGAATCTGTAGCAGCAGTAGTAGTAGAGCTATCTATTGTAATCAATTAAAGACCGAGCTAGTTACCACATGGACAGAGAGAGCGCCCAGCCAGCGTTTCTCAGTTTTTTAAAAAGAGTTCGGGACCACTTTTTTATATATAAAAAATACCATAGTTTAAGAGATACCACAGTTTGTTAAATTGCAGTATTTTTTCATCCAAACAACTCAAAGTATTGAATACCAAGGTTTTCTTAGAAACCATAGTATTTTTTAAAACTACAAAAATACTTTGGCTCCCAAACGCACACTGAATCTCTTAATTAGCGACAATATTGAGATGACATCCACCCATTTCTTTATTTTTGTGAATGGACAGAGTGATCTATATTTTTTCGTCAGTCCATACAACACTTTTGACTAGTAAGATTCATTATGTACAATGTAGTGTGCCTATTGGTTTTCATGTTTAGGAAGAACCTATGATTTACCTTCAGAGAAACACATAGTTTATCCTAGGAGGCAATGTGCATGTTTTATTTTCTTTGAGAAATGATCACTCCATGGAAGGGGGTGTAGGAGCACAAGCATCCCAATATGCCCATACAGGACAAAAAAAGTTACTACAATGTTAAATATTCATTTTACTGCTAGTGTCCATTTAGCAGTTTTTTACTATGTTTCTACCAAGATGATTCAGCCATTTGTTTGTTTTCCTGCAGCAAAGTGCGGCTGGACGAACGAGGCTGCTATTCTGCCTTGATCTGCACACAAAGAGTTCTTGGACCTGACCTGAAGCAAGGATACCTACGGCTGCAAGCCAACAATGTCTGAAGACAGGCGCTGCTTGTCGATGTTCTCCGCATAACGATAGGCTTCCATGTATTTTCCACTTTCCTTTTCGCTTTCTGTAATGCTAACTTGACGGTCACCCTATAGTTTGTTGGCTGTTGCAACCCAGCAGCGGCACTTCCATTTTAACGCATGTACTAGTGTGCTAAAACTTGCAAAATACACAAATCTTGAGCTTTCTTTATCAGCTTGTTGTTGCTGCTCCTTGTGTACAATGATTGATGTTGCTCTAGTTAGTGTTGTATAGGAAGAAAGAGGATGTATTTATATAGACATGTATGTATGTTTACTTCATTTGTTCCTTGTCTGTCCAATCCCCTCCTAATGAATTTGTTTGTTCGATTTGGATTAGCAGGCTCGTCCCTGGACCAGATGTTCAAGTACAGCCCCATCCACTGCATCGACCTAGAGTCAAGTATGTACTCGTCTTGTTGAACAAATGGGACGTATGCTTCATGGCCTAATGCTTGATGCTTGATGCATGTATCATGTTTGTTCATTGGTAAATATGTAAATCATGGCTGGCCTGATGGTTCATGGCCTCATGTTTTCTTCAGTGGTAGCACATTCAGATGTATTAATTAATTTTATACATGTTTGCAAATTTGGACGACGATAACAAACTGTAATCATGAATACTTGTCTAAAAACTTGAACAACCATCTTGTTTAATTTGGTGATGTTCCTCCATGCTAAGACCTAATCTGCTGCACTATTATTTAGTTTTCATCACCGGTTTTGATTTCACTAAATTTATATTTTCTTTTGTATGCTTATAGTCTATTAGTTCTCATTCTAGCTCTAAATGTTGTTTGCAGCATCACCATCAAGTACGCCATCAAAGTAATTCACCACTCCACCATCAACTATGCTTTGCTCTACTTGCTCTCCTTAGTTTTGCTCTTTGCTGGAAAGCACAAAGAAAATTGAAGCTATGTAGATGATTTGATCTGAAGAGGGTCAAAGAGAAAATGCCCACGTGTTTACTGCCTTATTATGTTCTGCTTGAGTTGACACTATTTATGTCCAAACCTGGGTTTATACTCTTTGCTTGTCGTCATCACTCATCGGTTGGGCTGTTTACTTAATGTATTTGTGTCTGATTTGCTCCATCATATTTCCTAATGTACTTCTACATATATATGTTGGTTGTAATCTACTTGAATGATCCAAGTACTTGATATTCCATTCTGTTCTTGTAGGTGAATGGAGCTTGTGTTGTTGGTAGAACTCCATTGATGACTTCTTCCTATGTTGAAGAGCATGTTCCGTGGTATCCAAGAGTAGATAGATTTACACTGGCAGAGCGTTTTATTTGTCGATCGCAATGTTTGTGATTGTGTGGAATATTGTATGGTTATCTACATGAAGTTTGAAGTTCCTGGGCGTGCAATATTTGATGGTCAAACAGGTTGTTGTGATGTGAACGAGTGTATGGAGTTTCACATGTTTTGTTCTGTACATAATATATTGTAATAAACCTATTTTGGTTGTTATTTGAAGATTTTCATATTCTTATGTTCTTTCTGTTTGATATATACTGCTTAAAAAGCAATGTGGATCCACTTCTAGGAAAAAATCTGACAATTGGGACCCATCTAAACACTGATGATGACAAAAAAGCTGGAAATTAAAATGAAATGGACCTTAAAAGGCCATGCCCTAGAAAATAAAAAGGCCAAATTGTTGGGCCAGGCCCATGTAGCCAGAGAAAATTAACAGAAAAATATACATTAAAAAGCTGTATTAATGGGCTCGGCTCATATAAACACCGAATTGGATCGAGCTGATTCCTATCCATGTCAGCCTGCCACGCTGGATCCTACGTGGCCTAGGGAGGCTGCTAGTGACCAAAAATTTGGTCGATGAACCAATGACCTTTTACATATCACAAAGAAGGTTGTTAATTTCAGTTTACGACCGCCACCTTTTGACCTTCTGTTTTTGGTCACAAAAAGGTCGCAAACGAAAAACAATGACCTTTCAGTGACCAATAGTGATGGCCGCAAGTTGAAATATTTCTTTTAGTGGTGGTAGAATAAGAGCGGGCACGTCATTAAGGCGGGTAAATGGTTGTTCCTGAACTTGGTGACACATAGCGTGGGCGTGAGGCAGAGTGCGGACATTGGCAGCGACCATATATGCCCATCATCAAAATTGAGCTCCTCGAGCTGATCTAGGGTGGGGAATCGGAACAAGTCGTCAAGCTTGGCTCAGTCCTTGCCGTTGGAACGGAACTTTCCCATTCTAGGGCCTTCGGTTGGCCAAGGTGACTGCCGAGGATCATGGAGAACGCATCCAAGCTTTTGCAATAGCCATGGCAGAGCTCGTGGGTGTCGATGAGGTCGAGAGGGCTGGAGTTCCATAGGGGCGCCATTGCCGGGAAAGGACGGTTGCTCGCGCCCCATAATTGATTGGGAGGAGGGATATGATGACTCTCAACATATCATTGGGGAGGCTGCTGATGAAGTCTAGGCCTAATGGATTTGCTTGCGGTTCTAGCTCGCCCCGCCTCCACTTGTTGGCAGCCCCATTCTCTACCCCCGGAGTCTCTTTGTCAGTGGCGCTTTCTGATAGAAATGGGAGTACATGGAATATTTAGTGAAAACGGGGCAATAGAAAAGTGTATTGGTAACTAGAAGTTATTAGGTAGGAATATAGTAAGAAAAGGGAATAACAATTGGTTTCTTAAATACTACACAATTCATTTGACGTTGCTGGGTAAGTCAACATCCAGATAGTTGAAAAGAAAACTTACTTCGAACAAAGTCTGGACTGATGATTTTGTCGGGGAAGTTAGCATATATCTCATGACCAGGCCCTTTTATGTGCAGCGCAATTTTAGTGCCAGCTTTCAGTACATAAAACTTTGCAATTTATTTCCAAAAGCCAGTGCCAAAATAGGAGTCACCACGTTCATCAAGTCTTACAGTAGCAATGATTGTAAATCCATGTTTGTGTGCAATATGACATCCATGGAGCCTTCATCTATGTAAAGGGAAAATTGTGCACTACATAATCTGTTGCATAGCAAGGGATGTTCTGCAGAAAATGGTATGATTGTTAATGAAAATATAATAACATGCAAATATGGGCCCAAACTGTACAACATTTGAAATCGAAGGACAAAAATCTATAATTAAACAGATAGGGCGAACATGATGTCATGGAAATATATGAGAGTAATCGAAAGAACAATACATCATTAATTTGCCTAATATAGAAAGAAGAGGGGGAAAATTCCCTTAGACGTATATGGTGCATGTGGCACCTTTTATCCAAATGTAGCAATACTTAGAATATGTTCAGAAAAGTAGGCAATGCCAACCGATTTAGGGTGAGATTGAACATACCGCGCGCGTCCTCAAGTTATCTGGTACGGTGAGATGGAATCTCTGGCGGAGGTCACAAATTTGTGAAGTGTCGGCGCACTGTACATTATATGAATGAAAGAAAACCCTCAAATAAGCTTGAATAAGAATGAATTAACGATGATTTTCGCTGGGTGATTAAAGGAGGCGGATGAACTGGGATAAGAGATGAGATAATATCTTGTTAAATTAGTTACCATGTCGTCCATGAGAAAGAACCCTCAGTATGGCAGATTCGCCAACCGAGTGGAGCTGGGTCGACCGCGGGCAGCATCGAGAAATTCGATGGCGATAGGCGGCAAGCGGAAGTGTCAAAATGCGGTGGGCTTTGCCGGCAGCCTACCGACGGCGGCATGCGTCGAGCTAAGTGTTTACCGCCGCAACAGGCGGTGCCATGGCATAGACGCGGAGGAGCTTGTGCAGGTGTGAACGGGGAACGTACCGGAGGGGCCGAGGGGGTGGCGGGCGGGGTGAGGGTTTTGTGACGTGGGGATGGTGAGTGTTTTATTTTTTCTTTTTTTAATTGGGTCATGAGGGTTTTCTCTCCCACAAAGAATTTTGGGGGTGAAGATTTTCTAGAGTGAACCGTGTGTGATTGACGCAACAGGCAAAATGAAAGTCATTGCACACGGTTCCAATTTTGGGAACCATGTGCGATTGATGTACTACCTCTGTCTTGGTTTATTGGCCCCCTTTGTAATTTTTACCAAATTTTGACCAAATATTTAACATACTCCGACATAGATAGTAAGCATACATGTACATAAGCATAGTTCAACCATAAGTACATAGTTCAACCGCATTAAGCATATATAGTCAAGCGTACATAATTTGATCCATCCCACATCTCATCTCACAAGCGGCCGACACAATCCTGAAGCTTCTCCAAGTACTCGGCGTACGCGCCATGCGCCACCCTGCGAGAATACTTCTGCTTGAAGGAGCCAACGACCCATCCTCTTGCATGCGCCAGAACACTTAGATACACGTCATGAAGCTTCTGGTTGCAAAATGGTCATCCATAGCCACCGTTCCAGGTCCTAATAAGCCTGTTATGCATTCCTGCATAAAGCTCCCTCAGGGTTTGCCTGTTGTACCTCCTCTAGACATCTTCATGCTCGTTGTCCACATTGTCATACATCACCTATACAAATAGTAAAACAAATTTGGCCTCAAATCAATGATTGCATGCCATGAAGTAGGATTAGGAATTTATGGCTATTTATTTATACATATCCAGATATTATGGTTCGATTTTTAAGCACAGTGGTCTATGTACAGACCAATCTTGAAGAAAATAATGGCACAAACATATGTAGGTCATTCAAAATCAATTGTCAAGCCCTGGATAGGAATTATTAGCACGAACACTAACCCTAGTCACATTACTAGGAGAATTCATTTGCACAGATGAAACAACTAATCACTTATCACTTGTAGCATTCAAACAATCAATACACTACATGGATCTAATGAAACTTACTCAGATTTCACGGATTGGGAGAACATAACCATAGGACTTCTATTCCAAAGGGGGGGTAGGAGTAACCAGACAAACCCTATGATCTATTTGACACATAAATGGGTATAGATGTCTCCGGAGTTGTCATCGCCGGAGTGGTCGTCGGAGTCGTCACCGGAGTGGTCGTCGGAGTCGTCGCCGGAGTGGTCATTGGAGTCGTTGCTGGAGTCGTCGTCAGAGTCGGTGTGGAACTCTGCCTTTGGCTGTGGAAGCTCGACGCCGTTGACGACATCAGGGTGCAGTGATAACTCGCCGGTGATGACGGTAACCTCTGTGTCCATCTCCACGCCGTGCTCCGATGCTTTAGCAGCCCCGACATCACCACTCCCTCTGATGGGGCGCTTCGGCAGCATCCTCATACACCGACGGCTTTGAGGACTGAGAGCGGCGTCGAGGATGCAAGCGGAGACAGAGGATTGTGTGTGTGTGTAGCGAGGATGGGGGGTGCGGCCGCTCGGGCGCACCATTAATATGGAGTAGTGGGAGTTGTGGGAGGCTGGCTGGCAGCGGTCAAACCTATGGCTCTCCTCCCGGTGAGCCTGCGCACCGGACTGCTGGCATGCCTACCAAAGTTTCACACAGCTACTTGCACGCCTCCCGATGACACTGCGCAGCGAGCACACCTCCGTCAATTCACACACCTGCACACACGCCTCCCTGTCTGCCTGCATGGCGGACGCTTCCCATCAAATCATGCCTTCTCGCACGGCACACGGGTCGTGCAGCGGCACGTTTATTATTTTTCTATTTGGATGATTAATGCTGCCGCTTTATTGCTTAACAGAAGCATGGCACGTATTCATTGTTGGTCTAACGCTCATAGTTCGAATAAATAATCCGTTTGGGATATTGGTTCCCAATTGTTAATAATCTCCTGTCTATAATTAGATAAAGATTACATCAAAACTGGTCTCAAATTTGATAAAAAAGTACAATGCCACTTTGTATTGGTGCCCATATGACAACACGATAGGTTTCATGAACTTCAAATAAGTTTTGGATGTACTAGAATTTAAAAATCAAGATTCTCATTGCACAAAATTTGTTGCACGGGGAGTAAACATGCACCCAATGAGACACATGTGTTTTTTCAATCCATTTAGGTGCGCTGTCACGTGTGCATGTAGCTCAAATTTGATATTTGCACATTATACCCGTAGAAAATCAATCAATCAATGTACTAAAACATATTAATGATCTCTATGATTTTTTTGAAATTGAAACGTCCCTCCTTTGGTAACATATATGTTCACCGCGGGATAATTAATTTAACATGCCTCGTAGTTGTGGTGGATTTGTGGTGTGTGTGTGGGTGTGTGCGTCTGGGGGTGGCGGGTGGCTCGCAGTACACTACGAGTTGTGAGCCACCGTGTGGGTGGCCGTTTTGTTAGGCAGGCCGGTGCCACATCAGAGTCGTGAAATCATTATTTAAAACATTACACAACCCTTTCATACATAAATGTTTTGGCCAGATGCAGTCAATGGTTGTCCTACACGACACTCGATACTCACGTGTGACACTTTCTGTGGGCCCGCGAGGTCATCGTCCATCACTTTGACGAACAACCGGCAGTGAGGTTATTTTGACCAGCAAGGTAGAATCTTTTTTGTCTGTGTTATGGTGGTATATAGTACGCGTCGAAGAGGTGGGAGGGGACTAGTATATATACTATACGTACGCGTCCATGAACAAGTACACCTCACTTAGTGTTGGGACTTTTTGGTTTCTGAGGCACATGCCACATCAAAATTGTGAAATTGGCTATTCAAAGATCACCCAAGACCTTTTTGGGCCACATGCATATCCTATCTAGGACACTCACGTGTGACACTTCCATCTGTGGGCCCACGAGGCCATCGTCAATGCATGCATGCATCACTTTGACCTACATCAGGAGAGGTTAATTAATTTCACCATCGATGAGGATTCTTTTGGGTTGTACATATATTATGGCAGGAGCATATAGTATGCGGTGAAGAGGGGGGAAGGGGACCATCATATGTAGTACGTTTGATGAACCTCGCTCTGTGTGGGTGCATGGTTTACGGTTTTTGAGGCATGTGGGACATCAAAGTTGTGCATTTTTTGTATTCAACATATATATGTTTGTCCCAGATGCAAATCGGTGGTGGTTGTCCTCTCGCACCCACTTAAGCGGTTATCAGCGATATCGATGCTTTCCATCTATGGGCCCGCTTGGTCCAGCACTAATTTTTGCCTGACAACAAGAGAGGTTAATTTTACTTAGGAGGGGATTATTATTTTTGCTCTGGGATGACATGCATGATACAGTTTGAGCACACACACATGCATGTGTACGCATGAATCCCTCCCAGCGAGTCGAAGTGGCTAGTACAACGACACATGATGAACCGATCTCACTCTATGTGGGGAGCTAGTGTATGATTTTTGACGCACGCACCACATCAATGTTGTGTATTCAAACATGAATGCACGCATCACCTCCATACATATGCATGTAGTGGTTGCCTTCGAATGGTACACTCCCTCGCGTGGTTATCAATGACAAGCCTATATATTCGTGGGCCCGCGTGGACATCCATGATCACCTTGACCAAGAACAAGATAGGTTACCACGGCGGATTGTTCATTTGGTTCGTGTTATCGTAGTATAGGTCATGGAGAGATTCAGACCTTAAGTTTGAGTGCATATACTATGCATGCATGCATGAATCCCTGTCGTTGGCTTGAAGTGTGTTGTAACATACATATGCATCGTCAACCTAACCCTCACTCAGTGTGGGGATTTCTAGTTTGAAATCACGGTGCCACGTCAAACTTGTTCCATTGTTACTCAAAAACACACCCCTCCATACATATGTTTGGGCCACATGCATGCAATGGTTGTCTTCGGGGACTAGCTACTTGCGTGATTATTGGCGAGCTAGCCCATCTCTGGGGTCGCATGGACGGCCATCACTTTGACCAACAACAAGAGAGAGGTTGTATGACCAAGGTGGATTATTCTTGGTCCGTTTTACGATCCATCTTGGTGAGATATGCCTCTCTGGCCCGCTGACTGAAAGTGTGTGTGTGTGGGGGTGGGTCGCTACTTCGCACTTTGCTAGGTGAACCTCGGTT
>NC_041390.1:235526015-235621303 GCF_002162155.2 Triticum dicoccoides
GGGGCTGCTAGCTACTTCGCACTTTGCTAGGTGAATGAAACTCGGTTGGGGTGGGGGGCATGCATTCATAGCTTAGAATTCCCTTCATGCCGACACGAGGGAGGAGGGGGGATGCTAGCTACTTCGCACTTTGGTAGGTGAACCTCGGTTGGGGGGGAGGGGGCATGCATTCATAGCTTAGGATTCCCAATTCGTGCCGACACGAGGGGGGAGGGGCAAGTAATACCGTGCACTTTGCGAGAGAGGTGCCACATCGAAGTTTCATTTGGTATTTGAAAATCAAACCACCCTTTTGATACATAAGTTTGATCCACATGAAAGTGTGTTCGTGTTATGATCCTCTCCCGCGTCATTTAGACAAGTTGGATGATGCAACAGACACGGTTCACTCAAACTAACCATGTGCCATGCCGGTGCCCCTGTCACGCACACATCCGCATAGTACATTGGGCTCCATGAGGCTCCCTGTCTCAAAAATATCTGCCCGCCTCGAGGGTTTTTTCTATTTCACAACACACAGTTGTTATCTCTGGACTGTGTGCGATGTTTTTTGTTCCCAATCCCACCTGCATCCCTAGAAAATATCTACCCGCCTCTAGGGTTTTTTTTGTTTCATAACACACGGTTGTTATCTCCGGACCGTTTGCGATGTTTCTTGTTCCCAATCCCACCTGCATCCCTAGAAAATATCTGCCCGCCTCCAGGGTTTTTCTGTTTCATAACACACGGTTGCTATCTCCCTACCATGTGCAATGCACTATCATCGAAATTTTCAATAGCCCGGCATTTCACTCCCGCGTAGTAAAATTTTCAGTACCCGCGTCATTTCCTCAAACACCCCCTCCACACACACAACACACACACACACACACACGAAAACCTCCTCGGGCGTGCGCGCACACACACACACACACCGTCTCTCGCTCGAAACCCTAGCAAGGTCCCTAACACCACTGCCGCCGCCGCAAGGCCTCCATTGTCAACATCTGCCTGTTTGCCCGTGCGGCTTACCCACCAATCTCCATACCAGGCCGCTCTGAGTTTCTTTGATGACGCCTGCCAAACGCCCCCTTTCCCACAGATCCCCATCCCCATCCCCCACTCCAGAGTGTTGCAGCCTAAGCCCGGCTACGCTTCCCATGGGGCTCAAGGAGCGACTGGCCTAAAAGCGGTGTATAGTGGTCTCTTCACCCGACGTCACCAAGGAAGCTGACAACCATTACTAGCGGCAGGCACTCAAGTAGCGGGCTAGAGTATGCGGGCATGTCTCGGCCGCCGGCTACGACATCGAGGTCATCGACCGCGACGCCCTTAGGCGGGCTATGTCACAGGTTAAGTGGCCCACCCCCAACCCCTCGGGTTCAACTGCCGTCAATCTCATCCATGGCCCTGCCGCTGATCTCCTCTGGCTCACGATCAACAATTTGCCATTCTACATCGCCATCGAGCCCCGTTTGTCATTTCTGAAGGACATGTTCTGCGATGCTGGCTTGGGATCCAAAGTTTTGAAGTTAGACATCATCGATGGCGACCACGAGGAGGGCACCCTCTTCGGCTCTTCCAAGGGGAAAGAGCCCATCTGCTCTTCCAAGGGGAAAGCGCCCGTCTGCGACATCAGGGAGGGCAACCTACAACCGTGGTCTTACAAGGGGAAGGAGCCCATCTGCGACAACATTGAGCGCATCCAGGGTCCGTGCTCTTCCCACAGGAACGAGCCCATCTATGACAAGTGAGGAAAATCATGATTTGTTTTGCCGTGCCTCTTCACAGGGGGAAACCCATGATTTTTTTTGTTGAGACCCTTTTTGTAGTGTAGTGAGAATATGTCCAGTTTTAATCGCTATATCTGGTTGTTTGCAGTATGCCTTGTTTATTTTAGTTGTTCACAATGTGATGCTCTATATGTGCAATTATTTACTGTGCAGTACATTTCATCAATCCAGTTTTAAACATACCGATAGGAATGTATATATTTTCTTGATGTTAAGCCTGTTATAGCTAGCATATGCCTCTTCTAAAGTTTTTTTTATTGTTCGGTTGTTTGTAGTTAGCATATGTCCAATTTCAAATGCTATCTTTGGTTGTTCGTAGTATGCCTTGTTTATTCCAGTTATTCACAACGTGATGTTCTATATGTGCAAGTATGAACTGTTGTGCTTAACATGCTTCTCGATGTACCTACAGAATACAATTTTGGGAACGACTGCTATTGTCCATCGAGGTTAGTTTCATCCCATGGCTTATATCTACTCAATGTTCAGGATATCGGTAGCTGGTACCATATAGGCCGGCGGCTGGTAAGGGACTAATCGGTGAACCGGACTTTTAACTAAATATATCTGCCACCCATTTATCGTTAGGTTAACTAGGGCCATATGTAATATATCTGAGGCTACATAGAAACATGCACTGTACTTAATGTCTAAATATCCAATCCTAGGCTACATAGCAACAAGGAACAGTGTTACATTAATGTTCTAATGATGTCTAGATATACGTAGAAGAGTAGCAGCAGGGACAACAACAACACAGCCCTGTTTGGATACTCAACTTAGCTAGAGGTTAGAGTTAGTTTTCTAGCTCATTACTAACCCTGAACTAACTCCATCCAAAGAGTTGTTTGGATGGCAGGGTTAGATTGACAATAAATGCACTGGGAGAACTAGCTCCAATTAGCACCTCTTGGGTTGGATAGTCTTTTTGGGTGGGTTATAGATGCAACTATCTCAAACTAGCCCTCATGTTTAGATATACTTTAGGGCTATTTGAGCCCGAACTAGCTCAAACTAACTGTAACCCCTGGATACAACAGCAGTTAATCAGCCAATAATTTGTAAGAATGCACTAAACTCCTTCCGGCCCATAATATAAGATGTTAATTCATCTAATATGTGAGTATATTGGATGTTATAAGAAACTCCCTCCATTCCTAAATATTTTTCTTTTTAGAGATTTCAAATGGACTACCACATACAGATGTATATAGACATATTATAAAAGAGTGTTGTACTACATCGTTGTGCAATTGCTGTTTAGCTTCTAATATTAACTTGGTGCTTTTAGGTACATATGTCATTGGTAAAGATATGCGCTTCGACCCTTTCTGCGTATGGGGTAATGAGATATGGATGAACCAACATCAAGTGAGGAAGCTGATAAAGATTGTTAGTAAAATGGGTCCAAAGATGGCAATTAAACTATTTGTTTACACTTTATCCAAGACAACAGGGAACTGCAGGATGGTAAGTAAGAACTCTGCAGCCTTCTTTTTACTACCCATAATGAGTTGTGTTAGATGACAATGTCTGAATCTTTTTCCTTTGCAGTGGTTGCTAAAGCAGTTAACTCAAGATTACCTCTCAAACTACATGATTGGTGGGCATGCAAAGGTTAAAGTATTTCTACCAGAACACGATGTTTATCTAGATGTTTTCATGAAGACCGTGAAGGATGGGCAGTCAGCCATCACAAGGGGTTGGACTAGAGTCGTGCATGCCTTTTGCATGGAGGAGGGCACAATATGGTGTAACACCCACAATGCGGCTATATCTCCCACGTGTCGGGGCACGACTTAGAGGCATAGCCGCATGGTAGGTTTGTCGCAAGAGGGGTAATCTTCACACAATCCCATGTACTGAATAGAAAGGGATAAAGAGTTGGCTTACTATCGCCACTTCACACAATACATAAATAATCCATACATCATCCAAAGTACAAACAAAGGTCCGACTACGGAACCAAAATAAAAGAAGACAACCCCAAATGCTAGATCCCTGATCGTCCCAACTGGGCTCCACTACTGATCAACAGGAAATGAGACAAAACAACAATCAAGATCTTCATCGAGCTCCCACTTGAGCTCGGTAGCATCACCTGCACTGGTATCATGGGCACCCGCAACTTTTTGGAAGTATCGATGAGTCACGAGGACTCAGCAATCTCACACCCGTGAGATCAAGACTATTTAAGCTTATGGGTAGGAAAGGATAGTGAGGTGGAGCTTCAGCAAGCTCTAAGCATTTATGGTGGCTAACATACACAAATAAGAGCGAGAAGAGAAGCAACACACGGTCGAGAAGCTAAAAGTGATCAAGAAGTGATCCTGAAACTACGAATGCACAATCATAACACAAGAACCGTGTTCACTTCCTGGACTCCGCCGAAAAGAGACCATCATGGCTACACACGCGGTTGATGCATTTTAATTAAGTAAAGTGTTAAGTTCTCTACAACCTGACATTAACAAATTCCCATCTACCACATAACCACGGGCACGACTTTCGAAAGTTTATACCCTGCAGGGGTATCCCAACTTAGCCCATCACAAGCTCTCACGGCAACGAAGGATATTCCTTCTCCCGTAAGGACCCAATGAGTCTTGGAATCCCGGTTACAAGACATTTAGACAATGGTAAAACAAGACCAGCAAGACCGCCCGCTGTGCCGACAAATCTCGATAGGAGCTGCACATATCTCGTTCTCAGGGCACACCAGATAAGCTAAGCGTACACGTACCAACATAACCCAAGTTGCCAAGGGGCGGTCCCGCACGGTGCTCTAGTTTGGACCAACACTTAGAGGAGCACTGGCCCAGGGGTTTATAATAAAGATGACCCTCGGGAGCGCGAATCCCAAGGGAAAAAGGCTTAGGTGGCAAATGTTAAAACCAATGTTGGGCCTTGCTGGAGGAGTTTTATTCAAAGCGAACTGTCAAGGGATTCCCATTATAACCCAACCGCATAAGGAACACAAAATCAAGGAACATAACACCGGTATGACGGAAACTAGGGCGGCAAGAGTGGAACAAAACACTAGGCATAAGGCTAAGCCTTCCACCTTTTACCAAGTATGGTGATGTATTAATTAAATAAAAGATATTGTGATATCCCAACATATCCATGTTCCAACATGGAACAAACTTCAGCTTCACCTGCAACTAGCAACGCTATAAGAGGGGCTGAGCAAAAGTGGTAACATAGCCAAACAACGGTTTGCTAGGAAGGTGGGTTAGAGGCTTGTCATGGCAATATGGGAGGCATGATATAACAAGTAGCAGGTAGCGCGACATAGCGATAGAGCGAACAACTAGCAAGCAAAGATAGAAGTGATTTCGAGGGTATGGTCATCTTGCCTGAGATCCCGCAAGGAAGAAGAACGAGTCCATGCAGAAGACAAATGGACGTAGTCGAACGGTCCTCACAACTCCGGAACGAAACCGACGCTAATGAGAGAAGCACCCCGGAAAGAAGCAAGAAACATAGTAAAAAACCATCACGTAAACATGGCATGATGCACAACCAAGTATGATGCATGTCCGGTTTAAAGAGGCATGACATGGCAATATGCACAAACAATACTACAAATTAAGTGGAGCCCAATATGCAATGAGTTGCATATTGACGAAAAACCACATTCAATCATTTAGTTCACTCTCGTTTATGTACCCGACAATATTAAATATTATTAAACATGGCAATAGGTGCAGCATAAGTAAACTAACTATCTAGTCAAGTTTAAATGAGGCTAGAAATAACAAACAACAATTCCGGAAAATCCTCATGTGCATATTTTAGAATTGGTATTGTTCTGTCCTAAACCATATTTTAGAGTTATTAAACATGCAAAGTACTTCCACCATGTTAATCTATGCATTTTTCTACCCCATTTTCATATAAAGATTATTTAAAATGGAGCTATCGTTATTTAGTTATGACATAAAACATTTTAGCATGGCATATGAGCAAATTTAAACAAACAACATGTTTAAACATTTTAAACATGGATGAAAGTTGCAAATTATTAAACTAGACAAAATTCTAAGTATTTTGCATATATAAGTTATTTACATATGATGCACGGTTGTGAAGTTATTATATGCATGAACATGAAGGCCTTTTCTGTAAAACTGCCAAACTCCTGGATAATTAGTAAATTCGTTGAACTGGGAAAAAACATGGTGGGCTGAAACTGGAGCAGGTTGGGCCAACAGAAGAGAAAAAAGAGGAGGTGCTGGGGCCTCACCATGGGCTTCGGCCCAGTTAGATGAGGCGACTGGGCTCTGGAGGCGATCGAGACCTCCTGGTCCAGGCGGGCGCGGCATCGTCCTCACCCGATGCAGAACGAGCAGAGGCCATGGCAGCGGCGATGGAGGGAGCGACGACGACGAGCTTGGCGTGCGAGGCGAGAGACTTGGCGGCGGCAGAGGCAGGGCTTGCCGGCGACGAGGAACTCTGGCGGCAGCACTGTTCTTGAGGGTGGCCATGGTGGGTCAAGGCGGCGGCTGAGACACAGAGGAAGGAGGTCCGGTGGGTCGCGGGTCTCCAGGGCATCGGACTTGACGAGCTCGGGCACAAGAGGCAGCGCAGGGGAGGCAGCAGCGCTGAGGACCCCAGCGGTTTTCGGCAGATGACGGGGAAACGGGCGAAGACAGCGGACGGAGCTGGGCCAAGGCGCGTGAAGCAGAGGGCGGCCTGACGAGGCGACGGCGCGGTCAACGCGCGGGCGAACGGAGCGAGGCAGGGCAGGGGCGTTAGCGCTGGAACTTGGAGGCCGAAGCATGGGCGTCCTCCTCCCTGTTCGAAAGATGTAGAGGCAGGGCAGGGGCCTTAGCGCTGGAACTTGGAGGCCGAAGCGGGAGAGGCGTCCATGGCGCGGCATGGGACTTGGTGGTGGGGGTTCCGGCAACAAGGAGCGCGGGAATGCCGAGCTGCATGGTGCACGAGATGGATCCGACGTGGCTCGCCGGATCTGGCATGGGAGGAGCTCGGGAGGGCATCAGCGGGTGCTCCTGAGGTCATCGATGGCATAGAGGGAGAGAGATTAGAGAGGAAGAAACGCGGCAGGGTTAGAGAGAGGAGAACAGAGAGGATCGGAGGGACCTGGTCGGGGAGGGGCGGTCCTGCTGCCCCGGTGCTGCGGGCGAAAAGAGCTCGTGCTCCAGACGAGAGGAGGCTCATGCCTCGGTAGGAGAGGAGGTGGCGGGGTGGTGGGATTGGTGGAAGGATCCCGAGGGGGATTCGGTGGAGTGGCGGCATCGATGAGTGGAGGATGGGACAACTCGCCTAAAATTTAGGGTTGCTCTCTTATATACGTTACTGGATTAGGTTTGGGGGTATTCGGTCCGTCCGATCGTACTTGGGCGGTCGAGAAAAATAGGCTAGGGAGTCCAATAAATAAAATGAAGATGTTTTATAGATGTTTGGGGATATTCCGAACCCATCGGTCACGACTTCTCGGGTTGGGTCCGGGACAGTTTCCGGACGCACACTCGAGGGGGTCGATGCACTGTGCAAGGAGGGGTTAGGTGGTTAGGAGGGGTTTGGAGGTGTTTCCGGACCTCCGATCGCGATGCGATGGTTCCGGTCGAAGGGGGGTTTGGTGGGCTGGTTTAGAGTGGGAGTGGGCTGTGCAGTGGAGGTTGGGCTCAGATGAGAGGGAAGGAGTGCAGCCCGGCAATGGTTTTCGGAGACCGAAAACGTCCGACGTTTGACCGGCTATATTGTCGCTATAGTTAACCGTTGGGGCGTCAAACGGACTCCGAATGCGATGAAACTTGGCAGGCGATCTACTAACAACATAAGAACACTGCAGGCCAACTTTCAACCCATTCCGAGAACATTTTCTAGCCACTTATAAAATAATATTTCGGACGTGCCGCGGGCGCGTGCAAGTGTGTCTAGGCTCAGAACGGACAATAGAGGGAACTGGGGGAACCCGGATGGGTGCAAGTTTGGAAAACATGATGATGCAATGCACATGATGTCATGGCAAGATGCAACACGCAAGCAAAAGACAAGGCAACAACAGTGAATAATTGAAAGACACCTGGCGCAATGGTGTCGGGGCGTTACATACGGGCATTCCGCTTCACCTTGTTTAGCAACCAGAATATATTTCGCCTCTTTCTTTACCGCCTTTAATAGTAAAAGTATACAATTGTGGTTCATCATTCTTTAGTTGATTCTTATGTAATTCTTGAACATATGTACCTATGAATCGAATAATGCATTGGTTGTTTGAACCTGATGGATATGAATAAAGCTGTAGCATACATTCAAATTCAAATTCAAATCCGGTACAATTTGAAATAGCAGCAATTAAATTACAGTGAAATTATGCTCTCTAGGTTGTTACGACACACATGGTTGGTAAAACAAAAACGTTTGCGATATACACCATAATCCGAGACGGTTCACAGAGAGGAAACGTGTGCAAGCATGCACACAGTTGCCATTTCCAAAGCGTGTGCGATGTGAGACAATATCACAAACGGTGCAGGCATACTAAACGTTTGTGTTAGTTGCCTTATCATACGTGATTCGCAACCATGAACTATTTCTAATGACGTATTCATCATAAACGTTGCACCACAAAATAGCATGTGCGATGTTCTCGTGTACGATGATGTTACGACAGTCTGATTTTTTGTAATCCTGTCCGACACTTGTACGACGATTAGCTAATGTTCATAACAGTGAACCGTTTGTGATGGGCCGCGCATCATACATGTTCTATAATAGTGATCCATTTGTGATGGGCCGTGCATCGTAAACATAGCACCACAGAATACCAACTTCGATGGCAATGCGAGCAAAAACGAGTAGGAGTACTGTAGGGTCCCTATCCCCGATGGTTTCTGGGTTGGGTGGGAAGGACCCCCTTATCGCTCACACTCACTTGGTGACGGTTCGAAATGCCGTCACGGGAAGGGGTTAAAAACCATTTGTTTAGCACTGATGTGCACCAGTGTAACTATCATGGAGGTAGAAAGTATGGGACAAAGCAAAGTAATTGCCTTGAATAACATTACTTACACATAACTCCTGGACGAACACCTACAACTGGCATTTTCCTTCATCTTCAGTATAATATTTCCATGATGGGAAGATACGCAAATAGGATTTAACAACATCAAATGTGATAGATGCTAAACTACGAATGGCTGGTTGTGCTTCCTCCACAGGAATAGTTGTACTAACTGGTGGGGTTGGGGTTCGCGTGGTAGTACTGGCGCTTTGGGCACTGGAGATGCTTTACTAATTTCTCTTGTTTGGGAGCTCTGTGGTGGAGATGGTGTACTAAGTCAACATGAACTGGGTTACTATCTTCTTGGGTTGGGGTTAGATTGGGTGAAGCTGGTTCGCTATCCATCATAGTTGGGGTAGAATCTGCGAGAGTCTGGGTTATGTGTGGTAGGGCTGGTTCTCGTGCATGTACAATCGGGGTGCTATCTCCACAAAGAGGTAGCACTGTTTTATTTGAAGATCGTGTTTTTACTCCGCCAGATACTGCCATCTCCCGCTCCAATTTAAATGGCTGATAAAAAGGAAACATAGTTGAATGTACAGACCTTGTATGAGAGACAGATGTAATAGATAGTGTGGAAAAAAGAGGGCATGCAATAGTTGACATGTATATTGTTTAACTAAAAATGATAGCATGACATAGTTTCACATATATGATGTCTATCTAAACTCGATAGCATAGCATGACATAATTTAAAGATATGATGACTAACTAAATAGGATGACATGAGATAATTATATGATGTCTTTAGTAAACAGGTTTGCATGACATAATTCACATACAAGTTATATAAGTAATCAGGATCGCATGATTTAATTCACATATGTGATTTATGTACTAAGCAGAGGGCATTTGCATATATGATGTCTGAACTAAGAACATGGTGTTGAATATTGTGTATATGATGTCTAAACTATGCAATGCAAGACACCATATGCATGATATGAGCAGTATAACCGTGCCAAGTTAGAGCATACACCTCGGTGGGGGAATAGAACTGGTCATCTGTCTCTGAATCCATCTATGAGGAGCTATCGAGACCCAGCAAGAGATCTGCTTCGACATGTAGCATTGTCTGCTCTAAAGACCTTGTTTTCACTCCAGATTTTTCCATCACCCACTCAAATGGCTGATTCACAGGAAGACTAGTTTAATTTACAAACATTGTCAACAAATGGAAATGTAATGAAGAAAAGGATTTCCAAGATATCATTCAAATATAGGATGCCTGGTTAAACAGGATGACATTGCACATTTCACATATATTATGGCTATCTAAATGAGATGAGACTGCATAATTCTCATATATGATATAGAAACTAAACATGTGGCATTATAGAACATGTCTAAACTAAGCAGATGACATTTATGATGTTGAAAGTAGGCACTCCAAGGCAACATATGCACGATATGACCAACATCACCATGCTAAGTTAGAGCAAACACCTTGGGGGTAAATAGGAGTTGTCAGCTACATCTGAATCCATCTCAGAACAGATATCCTCCTCTGGATTACAATCTGGAGAGGGGGGATGGTTTGCCATTGAACCCACCATGGAGCGATGTCTGCATGACATTGTATTGCCGCGCAAAACTCTTCTATTTTTCTCTACATGTTCAGCATGACTGTGTACAATATATGACATGCGTACGAAAAATATAGTGAGATTATGTATGGAGAGCATGCAGAAATCTAGAGTGATTGTAACAACTAGTGGATGGATCCAGAAATAATGATAGCAAGCTGATGATAGTTTTCATTTTAAAAAATACAGGTGATGATTGGTTTACTATTTGTTTCCCACCCAAGATGAACAACATAGGCATACCCTAGGTGAACCAGATATAGACAGAGATACTATTCATTGCTGCCTCGATATGTGCCCCACAAGTAATTTTAAAACTCAACTTTGAAGATTAATTTGGACCTGACTTGGAGTCTAAGAGGTGAAGAGGACAATAAAGTAGCAAGTAATATTAAGCAATGCATAACATAAGCAGAAACAAAAGAGTGTTACATCTCCTGTGGACCCGTGTACTCCTAAGGTTCAACTGCTAAGTCGATGATGGTGATGCAGTTGTTGTGGGTGCCCGCTATAGGGAAGGAGACCTGAGGCAGCGAATGATGGTCAGGAGTCATGATGTTTGGTTTCGTGGATGCTACTGTCGATGGAGCAGCTCAGGTGAGGTGGACGACGTCGCGGTAGGAGCAGGAAAAACAACACAAAGTTTTCTTCGACACCTATCTGTAACTGAACTAATTCTATAAGGGCTCCTTTGGCTTGCAGGAATCTAAAAACGCAGGGATTGGAAAAACACCAGAATAGGATAGGAATGCAGATGGGAAATAGAGCATTTGTAAACATAGGATTTCTATCAACTTTGGGTGTTTGGTTCATAGGAATTGGAACAGCAGAGGAATGGAAACAAACATGGCCAAATTACAGAAACCATATGAAAGTGTGTACAGTTAGAATGTTATTCTGCCACTAATGCACTTAGTCTTGTTTTCATGAATAGGATTTTGAAAAGTAGGTCCAGGTGGATGTTTTGCTCCATTCCTTTCAACGAAATGCATGAATAATTGAATAGTAGAGTGCCATAGGAAAATTTCCTATTGTTATGTTTTTCCTTTAATATTTGCTTTGAACAAAAATAGCCCTAATGGATCGACATGAATGTAGAGTAATAAGTGATGTGACAAGTGTACAACCTCTTTGCCGTAGCTACGTCGACCTCAGCATCATTTGGTTGGTCGTTGAAGAAGTTGCAGAAGAGGTGGTTATCGGAGGTGTGGAGGAATATCTGAGGTGTCTATAGACGACGTCTAGGGCACTGCTCTGTTGTGATGGATGGTTCCGTCTTTGGAGCAGTACCGGCGAGCCGTAAGATGTTGAGGCGGATGGAGTATAAGACAGACATCGTTAATCTCAAGTGGGATTCTAATAGCATCTCCAATAGGTAATGTAAAATACATTACCAAAAAGTGATAGATGTAAAATTTACATCACCAAAAAACACTTGACTACAACAGATGAGGTAAAAACTATAGACTTTGAACTTAATTATCAAAACTGAAATTTATTGTGGAATCTGAATGTTACTGTTTGAAAGTGCTAGTTATCGACTAGAGGGGGGTGAATAGGTGATTTTTATGAAATTATTCAAAACACTGGGGCTTTGAAGACAACCAGTAGAAATGAACCTATTGATATGCAACGGAAGGTAGATTACACTAGACAGGCCATAGTCAAGTAAGCAATGAAGTGAAAGCACGAAAACTATTAGCAGCTAGGTAGTATGGATCAGGATGGAAGATAGTATGAAGCCAAACAGTAAACATTCATCAAGCAGTGAAGACACTCAGATCATGCAAGCAATCAATGCCTTCACGAAGACAAACTGTAAAGTAAAGGGAAGTGGAGGATAGAACCAGTTGCTTGGTGAAGACAATGAATTGGTAGACCAGTTCCAGTTGCTGTGACAACTATACGTCTGGTTAGGAAGGCTGCAATTTAACTCAGAAAACTGCGTCTTCACCTTATTCCCCTTGAGCTAAGGACACACAGTCCTTGCCCGATCACTCTGGTAAGTCTTTAAGGTAGACTTGCAAACCTTCACAGACTTCATTCACCGGCAATCCACAATGACTCTTGGATGCTTAGAACGCGATGCCTAACCGGCTGGAGGATTCACAGTCCTCAAGTATAACAAGTCTTCGGATCACGCGGACAGAAAGACTTCAGTGATGCCTAACACTCTTTGGCTCTGTGTGTTTTGGGCTTTGTCCTCACAAGGATCTCTCTCACAAATGCTTCAGAGGTGGGTTGCTCTCAAACGATAAAAGCCGTGCACTAACTCTGAGCAGCCACCAATTTATGGTGTAGGGGGTGGGCTATTTATAGCCATGAGGCAACCCGACCTGATTTGTCCGAAATGACCATGGG
The DNA here is from genome assembly GCF_002162155.2 of Triticum dicoccoides. Classification (NCBI taxonomy): domain Eukaryota; kingdom Viridiplantae; phylum Streptophyta; class Magnoliopsida; order Poales; family Poaceae; genus Triticum; species Triticum dicoccoides. Next base: position 235,538,768 of record NC_041390.1, read on the forward strand.
TCACTAAGGAACTGACACATGTCCAACAGTCAGATTTCAAACACATGTGGCAGCTTGACTTAGGCTACAAGTAAAGCTGATTCATCCAGCTCTGGATAAGATTTGCTCTTATTGTCTTTGCTCGAAGACATAGGATCACTACTAGGGAAAACCCTAGTAGTAGCGCGGGTTTAAATCCCACTAGTAGCATGGGCAGCCGCGCTACCAATAAGGCGCTACAGCTATTACTTAGCAGTAGTGCGTGCGACAAGCGCTACTGCTAAGACACATAGCGGCAGCGCTACTGCTAAGACACATAGCTGCAGCGCTTGTTCTGTCCCGCGCTGCTGCTAATCTAGCTAGTTGTAGTGTGTTTCTTATCCATCGCTACTAGTACTCTTTTTTTCATTTTTAGTGTATTTATACGACGTTATACAAATTTTGGTACAATACCAATTATGAGGTTTATATCATTATGTCCATAACAGTGTGCCAAATGAAGGTGGATTAGGTTCAAGTGGAGGCAATATGTGGTGCATGTCAAAAGTATACTACTAATCCAAACTTGATCTAGTTTGGACTAGTAGTACTTTCGATGTGCACCACATGTTGCCTCCACTTGAATCTAATCCGCCAGCACAAGCTATTTAATCATCATCATAGTCATTACCACCAACAGTATTTATTTAATCACCATAGTCATAGTGTAGCACATCATCATCTTCAAACTCATTCTAGCTAGCTAATCACCACCAACACTAGCTGCGATAGCTATCTAATCACCACCAACACTAGCTAATAATAATCATCATAGTCATTACCACGAACACTAGCTATTTAATCATCATAGTCATAGTGTAGCACATCATCATCTTCAAACTCTTTTCTAGCTAGCTAATCACTCCTGCTGCTCTCTCTCAAGTAAAATAACATAAAACATGTATAGCACTCCTCCTTCATCAAGTTGGAGCATGCAGATGAACCTGTCTCCTAATCGCGGGCTACGCTTTTGATTGCTGCCCCCTAGTACTTCTCTGCGATCATTCACAATTTTGCTCCAGTCTTTCACTATTAAGCATTCCTCGCTATTAGAAATCCTGAATGCACTAAAGTGCATTGTAGGATATCTTGGCCGTAAGCTAACAATATTCATGGTACCTTTAGTCTCGATCCAATCAGGCACAACATTCATCGGCAGTCCCTGTTGAAGAACATCGTATATTAACATACTTAGCAATGATGTTTAGCTTAAAAAATAATGTATGCAAAAGATGAACTGAGGACAAATAGTAAAAATCTTACCATCTTTCCTAAATAGATGTGACCGTAGTTCAGTACAAACACTATTGGTGGCATGTTTTTAGTACTAACATTTCTAAGTGCTGGAAGAAAATTTGTCTTGATAGTATCAAGATCCTGAAGCAATGAAACATATTGACTTAGCGCCTCGCAGTTTAGTTCAGCCCCGGAACAGTAGTAGGTCCTGTCTACCAAGCGCTGGTCATGTTTGCTTGAACGGAAATAAGCTGACAATAGAAATTAGTTGTCAACTATTTTTGAATAAACAATATCAAAGACATAAATATGGTTAAGCAACTCACATAATGGTATAACAGGAGGCGTCAGCACATCGACCCAGATGTCGGTATTACCTTCAATATCATCTTCCGGACGAATATCAAAGGTGATAACCATATCAGGCTCAAATGCATAAGTCTTGCATAGTGCTCGCCAAGTTTTGCATCCAAAATAGGTGTAGTCGTCTGAAAGATCGTGGACGTCGCCTAGAGGGGGGGTGAATAGGCGTTTTAAAATAATTACGATTTAGGCTTGAACAAATGCGGAATAAACCTAGCGGTTAATTTGTCAAGCACAAAACCTAAAACAATTAGGCTCACCTATGTGCACCAACAACTTATGCTAATCAAGACAAGCAACTATGTGATAGCAAGATATATGACAAGAAACAATATGGCTATCACAAAGTAAAGTGCATAAGTAAAGAGCTCGGGTAAGAGATAACCGAGGCACGTGGAGACGACGATGTATCCCGAAGTTCACACCCTTGCGGATGCTAATCTCCGTTTGGAGCGGCGTGGAGGCACAATGCTCCCTAAGAAGCCACTAGGGCCACCGTAATCTCCTCACGCCCTCGCACAATGCATGATACCGTGATTCCACTAAGGGACCCTTGAGGGCGGTCACCGAACCCATAGAAATGGCAACCCTTGGCGGAGGTCACCGAACCCATACACTTTGGCAACCCTTGGGGGCGGTCACCGGTACCCGTCAAATTGCTCGGGGCGATCTCCACAACCTAATTGGAGACCCCGACGCTTGCCCGGAGCTTTACACCACAATGATTGAGCTCCGAACAACACCAACCGTCTAGGGCGCCAAGGCACCCAAGAGGAACAAGCTCTAGGGTGCCCAAACACCCAAGAGTAATAAGCTTCTCAAACTTCACTTCCACGTATCACCGTGGAGAACTCAAACCGATGCACCAAATGCAATGGCAAGGGCACACGGAGTGCCCAAGTCCTTCTCTCTCAAATCCCACCAGAGCAACTAATGCTAGGGAGGAAAATGAGAGGAAGAACAAGAAGGAGAACACCAAGAACTCCAAGATCTAGATCCAAGGGGTTCCCCACACATAGAGGAGAAAGTGATTGGTGGAAATGTGGATCTAGATCTCCTCTCTCTTTTCCCTCAAAAACTAGCAAGAATCCATGGAGGGAGTGAAAGTTAGCAAGCTCAAAGAAGGTCAACAATGGGGGCAAAAACAAGCTCAAGAGATGGGGAACCATTGGGGAAGAAGACCCCCTTAAATAGGTCCCCACGAATCTGCCCGTTATGTAAAGAACAACATAGGAGCGGTACAACCTCTATGAGCACCGGTACAACCGGTAACAGGCAATAAGCGGTACAACCGGCCCACAACCACCCAACAACCGCACCACAACAGAGACCAGTCCGGTGGCAGAGCGGTACATGACCGATACAACCTCCGGACCAATTCTGGATGGTACAACCGCTCCAAACACCGGTTGTACCAGTCAAGCGGTACAACCTCTCCATGGGGCGGTACAACCTCTCTGTGTAAAACAGGCAATATCAAAACAGCCACAACTTTCGCATACGAGCTCCGAATTCAACGAAACCATGTTTGTTGGAAAGCTAACGACAAGGGCTAACACAATCTTGAGAGAAATATCAATAAGAAGCAAGTGAGAAAAGGACCATAATAAAATGGTGAGAACCCTTCCTCGGAAAAGACCGGTAAAACCTCCAACACCGAAAACATCATAGAAGATGCATGCGAACTCCGTTTTCGATGAACTCAAGCTTGTCATCAAGATGACCATAAGCTCTAAGACTCACAACTGGAACCAAACAAGAACCAAGAAAGATGATGCAAGGATGCAATGGTTTGAGCTCTTGACTAATGATACGATCAAGCTACTTCCTAGAGAGCCCCCCTTGATAGTACGGCAATCGATCCTACAACCCGGTCTCCCAACTACCACTATGAGACCGGTAAAATAGAAAACCTATCAAGGGCAAACCTTTGCCTTGCACATAGTCCACTTGAGCTAGATGATGATGATCTTGACTTCCTCAAGTTGGACCACATTTCTTGATTGTGTTGGCTCGATGAAGACTAGTTGATTGCTTCCCCATACTCCACTATGGGTGAGCCACTCTTTGGCACATCTTCACAATTCCATTGACACCACAATGGACAACAAGCTTCAAGCTCGATTGCTCCCCCATACTCCATTATGGGTGAGCCTCTCTTTGAGTTGCTCCACTTGAACTTGCACACTGCAAACATGATGACGATCACCACTTGATGTCATCCTCCATGGGTTGTATGAGATCTTCCTCTTGACGCAAGACCATGGAAACATACCTAACCCCACAAAGAACTCTCACGTAGACCATGGGTTAGTACACAAAGCGTAATGGACAATGCTTACCATACCATGGGATCACTTGATCCCTCTCGGCACTTCTTCTATGCTTTGTGAGTTGATCAACTTGATTCACTCTTGACTTAGTCTTGATCAACATTGAATCTTTCCAACTCTCTTCATTTGGATGATGTCTTGAAGGTAAAAATGAATGATCACACAATCTTCTTCTTCAAGACATGCTTGCAATAAGCTCAACTCACACATGACCAATCTTTGGATAATTCCTTGAAAAGCACTTTGGCCATCTCAACTCACACATGACCAATCTTTGGATAATTCCTTGAAAAGCACTTTGGCCATCTCATAAACTCCTTGAAACCAACACATGGACTTCAATAAATCCTTCAAATATAACTCAAGGCAACCATTAGTCCATAGAGATTGTCATCAATTACCAAAACCACACATGGGGGCACCGCATGTCCTTTCATCGTCTTTGTTGTATAATTTTGCATGGAAAATATAACCATGCTCGGTCTTCAAGTGAACTTTCTTTACCTCCATAGTACGACTGAAACCTATCTTATCCAAGACAAAAACTCTTGCATGGCAGGGGATACGCTACTAGAATAGTAAATAAATTAAATTATAAGTTGAAGCAAATGAAGGAGATGTCATGCTTAATTACGAAAAAAGACTTGCCATTGTGACTTACTGTATCCACTTCGAAGTTCTTGTCTAGCTTGATGCTGAAGCACCTATCATCATCTAGGAAGATTCCATCGCACAGGCCGCGCTCGTCTTCGCAGTATTTGCAAATACCGAAATCCTTTTCGTCGTTAGACATTTCCTGTGTTCATAGTTGAAACATTAATTGAAAATCGATCGAAGGCAACTACCAGGATACTCAACACACAAATCCGGGACACTCGATATTTCCTACATATTCTGGCACAAGTCATGCCAAAATTCACGGAAAAATCCGTCATGACCTTTGCTAAAATAGGACATACCGAGCGCCTGAAATTTGCCGGAACAGAAATGAATCAACACTCCAGCAAAACATAGGCCACTCGGAGGTGTAACCTGCAAACATGATCGGCCACTTGGGCAAGCACATATCCTATTTGAGCAACACAAGATATACACTTCAAAATACCTTATAGGACTCATATTGACATGAGCATTCAATAAGCAATACCAAATCGTAAAATAAGTAAGTATTCAAATTAGCATGCATTCAATAAGCAAAAGTAATCATCTCATGCGTCCGTACATCATCGAATATTATCACTAATACATCCCGAATAGTATCATACATATAACATCACTAATACAACTAAAACCCTAGCACACGACGGGTATCGGCGTGGGCGGTGGACACCCACAGAGAAGGAACCATCACAGGATCATAGCTCCAGTGAGATCCCTGGAGAACCTGCCAGGTATTAGAGAACCTATGGTCCAACGCAAACAAGTAGCGACGGACGTGCGCGTCCTCCTCACTAACACGGGGACGCACCACCTCCGCGGGGTCCTCGAGCCTCTCGACCATCACTGGCCCACGCGACCACCACCAAAGAAGGTTTGGGTCAACGACGGGCTGACTCCTCACCAACCTGCGCCCCCCGGTAGGTAGCGCCTCCCAGTACCACCCCGGCGGAGCCCAGTCCCAGACATGACCCATCTGGTGACGTAGGTGTCCTCTGCCGACTCGACGACGAGGATGCGGGATAGGCATCGTCGACGTCGATGCGAGAATAATTGTTTTAACTAAAAAAGTAAACAAGTTCTATTAATTTTCGTACTAAAAATAAAATAGTTGTATTAACCCAACTAGTTCAATTAAGCACTTACTATGAATAAAAATAAACTAGTTTTTACTAAAAATAAACTAGTTCAACTAGTTATATTAATTTTCTTACTAATTCTATTAAACACTTACTAAAAACAGTAAAAAACTAGTTAGATGAATTCTAAAATTTAATCCTAACCGATGAACTCTAAAATTTAATGAACCCTAACTAATTTGATGAACTCTAAAATTTAACCCTAACTAATTTGATGAACTCTAAAATTTAATGAACCCTAACTAATTTGATGAACTCTAAAATTTAACCCTAACTAATTTGATGAGCTCTAAAATTTAACTCTAACTAATTCGATGAACTCTAAAACTAATTCTATTTAACAACTACTGCCATAATTAGCATCTAATTTGATGAACCCTAACTAATTAGATGAACTCTGAAATTTAACCCTAAAAAGCCTAGCTAGGCAGAGGTAAGGGAGGAGGAGGAGGGCGTGCTCACCTCTTGCGCCGGCAGAGTTAGGGAGAGGGGCACACGGTGTTGAGGTCGGGGACGGGGTTGGGGTCGGGGCGGCGGGCGCACGGCGAAGGGCGGCGATGTAGGGGGGGCGTCGAGGTCGGGGTCGGGGGCGGCGTCGAGGTCCCGGTCGGGGGCGGGGGCGGCGTCAAGGGTGTGCGGAGAGCGACGGGTCACGCGCGGTGGCCGACGACAATGCAGGTCAGCGACAGCGGAGGAGTAGGGATTTGGGGGAAGTGGCCGTGGGGGAAGAATGAACCGCGCGGTTAAGTTAAAAGTAGTAGTAGCACGTTCCAGGAAGTGCGCTTCTGCTACGGTAGCTATAGCGCGTTTTTAACAAGCGCTACTGCTATTCCTTCTCTTTTTATTTGCTTTCCATTTAATTTTATTTTCGTTAGCAGTAGCGCCTTTGTTCGTAAACGCATTGCTACAAAACAAGTAGCAGTAGCGCGGTTCTACGTAGATCGCTACTACTGTGTGTAGCCTATCGGCTAAGCCATGGGAATTTTAGTAGTAGCGCTTTTGTACTCGGGCGCGCTACTGCTATAACTCTATCTGTAGTGCGGTTTAAAACACCGCGCTGCTGCTAATTAGCACCAACATGCGTTTTTAGCCTACGCTATTACTAATGTTCTGTGTATAAGGTTTTCCCTAGTAGTGGATCTGGTTGAGCATCACATCAGTCAATCTGACTTTGTTCACTGGGACCCCACTTATTAGTACGGTGGTTCCTATGACTCAACAAAGACGAAAAGGACACTACGAAACAACTATGTCTTCGCACTCCATAGTCTTCATGTGAATGTCTTCTCATGTCATAATCTTCACTGTGAATATCTTCACAGACCACCATTGTCTTCAGTGTCTTCACACATTTTTAGGGGTCATCTCTGGTAGGTAAAATGAATCAATATGGGACTACTACCTGTGTTATCCCGCAATTCTCACAAACACATTAGTCCCTCAACCAAGTTTATCATCAATACTCCAAAACCAACTAAGGGTGGCACTAGATGCACTTACAATCTCCCCCTTTTTGGTGATTGATGACAAACTTGTTGAAGTATTCAACAGGCATAAAAGTATGTGAAAGTTTAAGGATTAAGGCATTGCCTTCATAAGTAGTAAAGGCTCCCCTGAAGATGTGCATATAATTAGTTTGCTTTTGAATGCAAATGCACATGGCAGGTTTTACTTTGTGGAGACCCTCTTCAGCTTATGAAGACAATTCATCATGCATATAAAGAGATAACGAAGATAATGACATGCATAATGAAAAATGGACATCTGCGGAATGGCTTCATGCGGAATTTATCATCACATCACAAGATAGCAGAAAAAGTAGCAGACGACCATCGAGTTAAAGTGTTACAACTCAAAGAACCAAATGTTTCCAAAGAGGAAAGTTGTAAAGGCTTAGTAAAAATAATGCAACCACCCAATAAGGACCCTCTTGAAGACTATCAACTCATAAGCTTCTCCCCCTTTTGTCAATAAGGACCAAAAAGGTTTGAAGACAGAGAGTATCTACTCGTTCCCATCAGGAGTGGATGATGGAGCAGGGTCGACGTTGGAGTTTGGTGGTGCAGACGGGCCTGATGTAGCGTCGAGATGTAGTGTAGACATGGTTGGTGAAGTGGCATCGTCTTCTTCATCGACGACTCTCACAACAACAGTTGCAGCCGAAGACGAATATTCAGAGTCTTCAATAGAGGCGTGTGACACCAACTTGCATTTTGTGGAGGCCTGGAATCAAACTTGAAGCTCTCAGTGAAGCCATCTTCGCGAAGATCATCTTCAGGACAAACCAGTGTGAGACTCTTCCAGGACTGTCGACATGCTTCATGGGCAACAAATGAGTTCTTGGTGGCCAAATTTCGAATGCGATTGACATCCACCAAGATAGCCTGCATTTGATGCTTTATCCATTCATTATGCTTATCCTATTTCTGATGCAAGGCCACAAGAAGATCTCGGTCATTCAGTACACGAGATCGCTTCCGAGGCCTTTCGGCAACCGTACTTGCAGTGGCTTGAGTTTTGGCATGATGTGGCACTCTCATATTCCCAGCCAGAGGATAAGTAGGGGTTGCAACTTTGGGGACAAGAATACCCTCCATTGGTTGCGAGAATCTATGGTGTTCAGCATTCTGAAGATGTATAGGCTGCTTGGCAGGCTCGGGGTAGATGGCTTCAATGGAAAAATCAACCTCAGGCAGAAAAACAAGATGGTTGCGTGCTGAGGGCCGATATTCAACAGTAGAATGGACCTTCATCAGGCGCATCACCCATGGAGCATCGAATTTCAGGCCAAATAGATCAATCCCAGATGCAGCTAGTTGTTCGATGAAGAAATCCTGGGTATTGAATCTGATGCCATGGATGATATAAAATACCAAAGTATTCATGGCTCCTTCAAGTTTGGCTTCAGAAGAATCTCCCTTGATTGGCCATAGAGTACGCATTAGAATGTGGTATACTGTGCGTGGCAAGTACTCGAGGTCTTTCATGAAGAACTCTTTGGGATATTCGGCACCTTGAGGCAATGGCTTCATCATACTGAGCATCTCACTCATATTTGGCTTGGGCCTCTGGAAGATACTCTTTAGTTCATCTTGATGACACTGACAACCCGGCCCGTTTAACTCACCTGGAGTGGGCAGGGAAGTAAGCTCGATAATGTCTTGAGCTTTGGCTTCATGATGTACATCACTTGACATCAACTCAAGGACCCATGTCTTCGCATCCCTGTTGTATCCACGAATATGAAGTGTAGCATAGAACTGCAGCAGAAGCTCTTCATTCCAGTGCTCTTTGTCTGTCACAAATGCCAGAAGACCAACATCTCCGAAGCAGTCAAGAGCTTCTTCAAGACAGGGCAGCCCAGCAATAGCTTCATAGTCAAGACGCATGTGTGGAAAGATTCACTCTTGATTGTACATAATGCAGGAGTAGTAGTTGAGCTTCTAATGGCTCCAAAATCGACCGGAAGAGATCTTTGGCTTCGAATAGGGATTTTTGGCACTGCCAAAGAAGGTGTTGTGGGCTCTGAAGCTATGCATGCTGAAAGAACCCATTGTAGTGGCAGCACCTGGATGTCTTGGCAGCTGTGGCTTGGGCTTCTGAACTTGAGGCCTCTGCTCCACATGATAGTCATACTGTGGTCCAGGAGTAGTGGGGGAACCATGATAGGCCATCTAACTGTGACAAGCTGGCCACGGTCATAGGCCTGTTCAATGGTGTGAGGACTTGGAGGTGGAACAATGGCTTCAGCATCCATATTGGCTTCAGACTCCACATGAGCTTCAGGCTCCACATTGTCTTCAGCCATGATAGTGTCATTGGCTTCAGTGCTGTTTTTGTGGCAGCCTCAGTGTTTTCAACCTCTGTTTTTTCAATAACAGGAGGGTCGGGTACAATCACATTCTCCTCGAGAATGACTTGATCAGTAGTAGGGGGTGTGGCAACACTTTCTTCTTCTCTTGCTTCTTCATTATCTTAATTGTCTGATGCAGCCGGAATGTCTTCAGCAACTTTGGCTTCAAACTCAAAGACATTCATAGTAGGGGTGGCTTCAGGAAACACTTGATGTGCTACTGAGCTTTGTTGCACTTCCCCTTTCAGAATGCTCGACATGGCAACCTGTGGCCTGGGGCCTTTGCGAAGCCTTCAAAGTGCGGGCGACACCTTTGGTGATGGGGTGGTCTGCACTATGTAGTTGTCATCGTGAAGCACCGGAGTGGTGACTTGAGGAGTTGGTGTTTCATCATGGACGGGAGTGTCTTGCTGAGGGTGGTCAGCCCATGAGTCATCTTGAGCAATTGGTGTCAAAGGACGACCAATGTGGATGAGTTCACTATTCGTATGAACAGGTGATGATACCATCTGGGGCAGAAGCTGAGGAAGGACTACATCATCATCAACATTGTGTTCATGACCAATGTCTTCAGCTGCATTGGGGGTCAGCAGTTGGAACTTGTTCACTTGCATGAGCCTCTGAGGAAGCAGGCTCATGGATCACAAGACGACGCTCTTGGTTGGTTGAGGCAGGTGGAGCAACAGAAATGGGTTCAACATTGAGGGGCTTAGTGGCCGCAGTACGCTCTTTCTTTGAAGACTTTGTCTTCAATTTCTTCTTGGATGGGGCTTCATCAGAAGTGTCCTTTTGCTTGCGTTTTCTGGCTTCGGCTTCAGCTGCCCTTGTTTTCTTCATATCTGAAGCTGCTGAGGTGGCCTTTGGCTTCGAGCCTGTCATACTGGCAGGGAAGACAATTTGAGGTTCTTCCTGCCTTGGTACTTCACATTGGGCTTCAACAGACTTCTTCTTTGCCTTGGCAGCCATTCTGGGGTCGATGCCAGGGCGCCCAAGGGCTTTACGCTTTTCAGCTTCATTGTGTGCTTGAACACACTTCTACGCGTTGTACTTAATGCGCTGGCGAGAGCCTTTGGCTTCTACCCTCTTCTTGTGAAACTCGGCCTTGAGGTCATCCATCATTTTATTGAAGATTTGCACATCGGCCACACTCAGTTTGTCCATGTGCTTCTTGAAGTGTGCCTTTTCATAGTCAATCTTGTTCTTGATCTCAAAAAATTTCTTGGCCAAGGCCAGTTCATTGGGAATAGCTCTGTGGAACGCGACGCTTATGTCCACAGGCAGCTGAAGATCATCAATGTTAATGGTTTGGTCATCGAACCACTGATCGATGAAGTTTTTCAGAATGTCAACATCAAAGAGGGGCATATCATTGAAGATCTCCGCCTCTTGCTTGCTCTTGGTCAGCTGCTCAAGTGCGTCATCACCAAGATCTTCATCACTGGACAGATCATTGGTGTCTTCCTCGTTGCGCAGAACAGCAGCCGGAGTCAGTTCATGCCCAGAAATCTTCTTGGGCTTCTTGGTTTTCTTGGACTTCTCAGCCTTCTTGGAGACATGAGACAAACCTTTAGACTGCACACTAGGTTAAGGAGGTGCAGTGGTCAACGGCTTCACAGTCGAAGATTTTGTCTTCTTCTTCTACTACTTCTTCTTCTTCTTCTTCTTCTTCTTCTTCTTCTTCTTCTTCTTCTTCTTGTTCTTCTTCTTCTTCTTCTTCTTCTTCTTCTTCTTCTTCTTCTTCTTCTTCTTCTTCTTCTTCTTCTTCTTCTTATTCTTATTCTTATTCTTATTCTTCTTCTTCTTCTTCTTCTTCTTCTTCTTCTTCTTCTTCTTCGGTGGCGCTGATGCATCTTCAGAATCTACGTCATCAGCAGATTGATCCACCGTAGCCCTCTGAGCAGCGATGTGAGAGAGGAGGCCATGAGGTTGTTGAAGGGGCCGATGACATTTGGATTGGCATCGTGCGTGCCATCAGCCCTTGGAGTAGATGGACCAGGGTTGAAGTTGAGTCCTAGTTTCTTCTTGTTCTTTGTAGCTGACTCCTTGGCAAACTGATAGTTGTGCTTGAACAGATTGTCTTCACGACACCATAACATAGATGATGGGTCGGCATTCTCAGGCTTCGGTCCTCGGACCATCCATGGGTAGAAGCCTTGAGAAATGGCTCCAGGCTTCGATTTTTGCTGCAGATTCCTATACAAAATATCACCCCATGGGCGCTTAATGGCATTCTTCTCAGCATATTCGGCAGTGACGAAGTTGTCTTGAACCTCTGTTCTGCTCAATATCTTCAAATCCATTGGATTCGGGTCTTGCGCCGATTGTAACTTTCTTCAGGATCTGACTTGTACAATTCATATAGAACTAGAGGCACATCTAGAGATGTGTTGCCTCTATGCTGCCTCCCACCATTTCTTGCTGATTTTTCTGCCACCATTATATTCAGACTGATTGGATTCAGAATAGTGAAAGGCCTCTGTCTACTGGTGTGACGCCCCCGATTCAATCATACACCAATCATACACGCAAATGTGTACGATCAAGATCAGAGACTCATGGGAAGATATCACAACACAACTCTACAAATAAAATAAGTCATACAAGCATCATATTACAAGCCAGGGGCCTCAAGGGCTCGAATACAAGAGTTCGATCATAGACGAGTCAGCGGAAGCAACAATATCTGAGTACATACATAAGTTAAAAAAGTTGCCTTAAGAAGGCTAGCACAAACTGGGATACATATCGAAAGAGGCGCAATCCTCCTGCCTCGGATCCTCCTGAACTACTCCTGGTCGTCGTTAGCGGCCTGCACATAGTAGTAGGCACCTCCGGTGTAGTAGGAGTCATCATCGACGGTGGCGTCTGGCTCCTGGACTCCATCATCTGGTCGCAACAATTGGGTATCTAAAGGGGAAAAAGGGGGGAGCAAAGCAACCGTGAGGACTCATCCAAAGTACTTGCAAGCAAGGAGCTACACTACATATGCATTGGTATCCAATGGAAGGGATAGTATATGTGGACTGAACAGCAGAATGCCAGAATAAGATGGGGATAGCTAGTCCTGTCGAAGACTATGCTTCTCGCAACTTACGTCTTGCAGCATGTAGCTGAGAGTAGATGGTAAGTTAACCAAGTATCATCGCATAGCATAATCCTACCCGGCGATCCTCCCCTCGTCGCCCTGTGAGAGAGCGATCACCGGGTTGTATCTGGCACTTGGAAGGGTGTATTTTATTAAAGTATCCGGTTCTAGTTGTCATAAGGTCAAGGTGCAACTCCGGGTCATCCTTTTACCGAGGGACATGGCTATTCGAATAGATAAACATCCCTATAGGGGTGCACCACATTTCCCAACACGCTCGATCCCCTGTGGCCAGACACACTTTCCTGGATCATGCCTAGCCTCGGAAGATCAACACGTCGCAACCCTACCTAGGCACAACAGTGAGGTCAGCATGCCAGTCTAAATCCTATGGCGCAGGGGTCTGGGCCCATCGTCCATTGTACACCTGCATGTTGCGAACACGGCCAGCGAGCAGACCTAGCCTCCCTTATACAAGAGCAGGTGTTCCAGTCCAACCCGGCGCGCGCCGCCTAGTTACTGATGTCAAGAAGGCTTCGGCTGATACCACAACATCGAGTGCCCATAACTATTCCCACGTAGTTTGTTAGTGCATATAGTCCAGTGGCCGGACTCAGATCAAATACCCAGATCTCGTTAAGAGTGTTAATTGAATTAACCACAGACGCCGACCAGGGCCAGGCCCACCTCTCTCCTAGGTGGTCTCAACCTACCCTGTCGCTCCGCCACAAAGATCCACTCAGAGGGCCATCGGGACAAACGTCCTTTCGGTCCCAATCCATGAATCACTCGCAGGTACTCTACGAGCCAACCCGACTTTACTCATCATCATGTATCATATAATATGTATGTAAGTATATACCCGTGATCACCTCCCAAGTGATCACAGCACGATATTATAGCATGGCAGACGGACAAGAATGTAGGGCCACTGACGGAATACTGGCATCCTATACTACGTATTTAGGATTGCAGGTAAAGGTAACAACAGTAGTAGCAAGTACAGGCTATGCATCAGAATAGGATTAACGGAAAGCAGTAACATGGTACACTAATCTAGTGCAAGTAGTAGAGATTTAGGAGGTAGAGGGAAACAATGCGTTATATGTATGGTATTACCAAACTCCTCCACTAAAAGAAATCTAGGCATTACCAAACTCCTCCGCTAAAATAAATCTCGTCCCGAGATTTAGGAGGCAGAGGGAAACAATGCGCGGTATTCATCACACAGGCGGTCCTCACGCTCCCAAGTGGCTTCATCTTCAGAGGGATGCGACTACTGGACCTTGAGGAACTTGATCGCTTTCTGACGTGTGCGGCGTTCAGCTTGGTCGAGAATGCGGACTGGATGCTCTTTATAGGAGAGGACCTATTGCAATTCGAGCACTTCATGATCCACTACTCGGATTGGGTCCTTGAAGCAACGGCGGAGCTGTGACACATGGAACAGATCGTGAAACTGAGAAAGGTTTGGCGGAAGCTCTAGTTGATATGCCACTTTTCCACGCCTTTCGAGAATAGTGAAGGGGCCGATATAGCGAGGAGCTAGCTTGCCCTTGATCCCGTAGCGGTGAGCACCCTTCATTGGTGTAACTTGAAGATAAGCCTTTTCGCCTGGTTGATAGACCATGTCTTTGTGATGACGGTCATACTGACTTTTCTGACGTGACTGAGCAATCTTGAGATTCTCGTGAATAATGCAGACTTGTTCTTCGTCCTGTTGGATAATATCCGGACCGAAGAGTAGACGTTCCCCAGTTTCTGACCAGTTCAGAGGGGTTCGACACTTTCGTCCATATAACACTTCGAAGGGGGCCATCTTCAGACTAGCTTGATAGCTATTATTATAAGAGAACTCGGCATATGGAAGAGATTCCTCCCATTTCTTGTTGAAGGAAATTACACAAGCTCGAAGCATGTCTTCGAGAACTTGGTTGACACATTCAACTTGACCTTGCGACTGTGGATGAAACGCAGTACTGAACGACAGATGAGTTCCCATAGTTCTTGTAATAGAGATAGGATGCAGAGTTCGAGCAGGCCTTTGATGTTCTGCTTTGATACGATGGCAATCATCACACTCAGCAACATAACGAGCAATGTCTTGCTTCATACTAGACCACCAGAATCTCTGACGAATGTCTTGGTACATCTTTGTACTACCAGGATGGATAGATAGAGGCGTATCATGAGCTTCTTTCATAACCTCCTGTGTCATATCATGGTTTACCTCTGAACATGGCACCACTAGGCGGCCCTTGAAGTACAAGATGCCATCATCAGCAATAGTGAAGAACGAGGGCCTTCCTTCAGCGAGGTAGCGCTTAATCTTGTGGGCTTGAGAGTCATAATTCTGTAACATTTTGATGTTGTCCACGAGATCAGGTTTAACAACTAGGGTATTAAGAGAACCCTGGGAAACAACATGGAGGTTCATCTTGTAGAACTCGGGGGGAGGGGGAGCGAGTGCACCCGGAGGAACAATATGGAGGTTCATCTTTCTAAATTCTTCGACAAGCTAGGGCTGAACTTTTCAAACCTGGAGGTGGTTGCAGTAAGACTTGTGGCTCAAGGCATAAGCCATTACATTAGCCTTGCCTGGGGTATAGGATATACCCACGTCAAAGTCTGCAACAGTCTCCATCCATCTCTGCTGACGGAGGTTCAGGTCTGGCTGAGTAAATAGATACTTCGGACTTTGGTGGTCGGTGAAGATCTCGCAACGATTACCGAGAAGGTAATGTCGCCACTTCTTCAGAGCATGAATTATAACATCAAGCTCGAGGTTGTGAACTGGGTAGTTTTCTTCGTGAGGGCTGTCACACCCTGATTTTCATGCCACAACACTTAAGCTAATAAATCATGATAAAATGTGGTTTGACAAAAACTTTTGAGTGTTTTGGACCTTGCCTTCTTTGGATTTTGTCTATTGTTCGCAAGTGCTCTAAAAATCAAATAAATCCTCCAACTCCTATACTTCATCTCCTTGCTCCAAACTCTTGGACCAATGATCATGCCATGTGTATAGAGCAATACAGTATTTTCTTACAAAAATAATTTGGCCAAAAAGTATTTTCAAAAATTAATTTTCCAAAAACCCCTGAATTAAGATTTGTACTGCAAGTACATAATTCAGGGCAGTAAAAATCTTTCCAAAAATATGTTTGACTCCTATTAGATATAGGATACCCAGAAACCACAAAAATATAATTTTAAAAGTTATTTTCCTATTTGATTTAAAGGCTTTTTCTTAAGGCCAGAAATGGTCTTTAATAAGTTAAAATTATTTTAGAGCTTAAATTTTTTTTGAGAAAAATTAGGGAGACTCAATGGACATATATTTTCCATATATATGAGTTTCAACACATGGTCATGATCAAAATATTGGACAAAACCTCCCAAAACCATTTCTGCTCATTTCAAGGATTTGAAATATTTCTACAGGAAATATTTTCATAAAAACTCCAAGAAAATTCTAACATGTCACATATGACATTTTTGATGATCTTGCCAAGTACCATGTCATGGAGAATAGTATAACCCATGAAACCCTCTCAAAACCACTTCTGTCCTTTTTCAAGTTTGAACATTTTTGCACTGTCAAACATGTCCAAATGCTCTCCAACTTGGTGCACATGCTCAAATGGTGTAATAATCTGCCCTAGACCAAATGGCATAAGTTGGAGAGAATGTTATCTTGATCAAAGTACCCCAAAACCCTTTCTGTCCAGAACCAAATTTGAACAACTCTACATTGCCAAGTGTGTCCTTTTGATCTGAATTTTTGTGCACACGTTCAAATCCTCAAATGATGACACTACACCAAGTGGTGCATCAAGGAGAATAGATTTGCATGACTAAATCTTGGTAAAGCCATTTCTGCTGATTTCTAGGGTTTACAAAAGTTGCATTGGCAACTTTATTAAAATGGACTCAAACTTGGTGGTCAACCTCAATTATGTGTGACACTTGATCCTGTTAATTCTCATATCAAGTGGAGTTAATTTACTTGCCCAAACCTACAACAAACACCTTCTGCAAAATTTCCAAAACCACCTTTTTGACCACGTCCACTAATCTCCATGACCATATTTTTTTACCACAGCCCCTCCTAGTCTTCTCCTACCTCCAGTAACTCTCCCCTGGCCATTGCTCAATGGTTGAGGGGTAAAATACCCCCATTTACCTCCCTGGACAGCCCCTATCTCCCTCTTCTTCTACCTCTCTCCTCTCCTAGTGGTTCACCTGGGCATCCAAGGCCACCCCCCCCTTTGTTTACTCACCCCACAAAGCCCCAGACACTAGTGGACACGCCCCTGGCACATAAACAATGCCATGGCGTGCAGAGCTCGCTCTCTGGAGCATGCTACAGTGCTCTCCGGCACTGTAGCACGCCCATTCCAAGGCCTCCCGTCGACCTTGGGCGCTGGAATCATGTCCCCCGAGGCCGCCTCGGTGTCCACGACACGCAACACTGTCGGGCCCCTCCTCCCTCGCCCTCCTTATCCCTCCACGAGCTCACCCGAGCACGTCCATGGACGCTACCCATGGTGCACCGTAGCCTCACCCATTTTAAGCTACCCCCGAGCTCTCTCTCGCCTCGGTTGGGTCCCCCTCTCTCCCGTGCACCTCCCAGACATCCTCCTTCTCCCCCGTCGTGCCCTCCAGCACCTTCTATGGTCGGAGTGCCGCCGCCGGCCTCCACTCCGATTCGGGCAAGGGCGGGCTTCTTCCCTCCTCCTCTCCTCACCAGGAAAGCATCCAGGGTCCGGCGACCCCTTCCCCCCATCTCCCTGACCGCCGGGGCACTGTGCCCCTACCCATCATCGCCTGGGTGACCGCCCTCCTTGGCCAGTGCCCGCCGCGCCTCGGCCACCCTCCCTGCCATCCCCGGGGAGCCTCTGATGCGCCGCTCCCTGGCGACCCCTCCGGTGGCCGCGGCTTGGCCAGGGGTGGCCTGTGTCGCCGGGGGAAGGCGCCGACCGGTGCGCAGACGGGGCTCGATCCGCTCCTGTCGCGAGCGCGGGAGGAGGAAGAAGACCCTGCGGGTGGGCCCCGCAGGTCAGTGACCCCGCCGGCCGGCCACGTCATCTAAGTGGATACGGGCCAGCAGTTCTACGCTTCCCTTCGGCGAAAGCGTCAACGGGGAATACGCCTTTGGCGTGGCTTCCCATCGGGTGTCCGCTAGGAGCTGGGCCAGGCCCAGTGCGCTGCCCGGCTAAATTACGCTCAGCGCGTGAGATTAGGTATAAAACCCTTTTTCTCATTTTCTTTATCCAGTGAACTTCAAAAATCTCTAAACAAGTCAAACAGTGTCCAAATTTGATGATTCAAATTTCTAGTAGTTTCTAAATTCATTCCCTATCGCATGGTGCTACTTGCACATTTTTACAGAAATATTTCTTTCACAAATAATTAGCAAATCCTATTTTTCCATTTCTGTGATAAACTTTAGAAAATCACAGAGAGCCCATTTTTGATCAAAATTCCATGATTCAAAATCCTAGATGTCTATAAGTTCAAAACTTAGTTTTTGAACATTTTTACTAATACTTTCTGTATCACCTCAAATAGTGGTCTATTCCTTCATATATAGCCAACTTTGCAATTCAGAGAGAAATCATTTGAACTCCAAATCCAGTGAAACCAACTCCTAGATGCTTCTAAAATCATGCCTTGTTAAATGGGTATCCTTGCTCATTTTTCAAAATAATATTTCTGTACACCTCTTGCAAATCCATAAACCCCTTGATTCCATCATATCCAAATGTTTAGAAATATCCACTGACCCAATTCCAATGAAACCACTCTGGTTAATTTTCATATAACCAGAGATGTCCTACAAAAGTCAAATCAATATTTTTAGAGCATTTTCATTTCCTGCCTTGTTGTGTTGCTTATTATGGTTGCTTTCGATGATAGTTGACGAAGTAGAGAAAATGCTTGGAGTTGGACCAGAGATATTTGAAGACCTTGAAGACTTTGTTAAAATAGACAAGTAACCCTTTGACCATATTTATGAAACCCTTTTTATGCATGTCATATAGCACTTTATTAGTGTTGCATCGGAATCATGATGAGATGGTAACCACTTTGATGGGTTGCATCTGTTACTTCCTCGTTGATACTTGCATTGTGCATGACCCTACCTCCTTATGAGGGTTATGCCGGTGGGAGTAGATAGGATGCTAAGTAGTGCTATGCAAAAGGGATGGGTATATGCATGGTGATGGAGACAAAGTATTTTCAAAAGACTTTTTGAAAACCCCCACCGGGTGCCACTTATGCCCGGGGGAGATGATGAGTTGGGTAACCACTTGATGACGAAGTGGTGTACCGAGGCAAGTGTGTGTGCTGTTTTTCCAAATGGATTGGTTTAAGTTGCGACCGTTATTCCAACCTTACATGCGCAACCACTCTACTCTTGTATGGGAAAGGGCATTATTGATTACCTAGGCCGATACTAGCTTGGAGCCCGCATTACTAGTGACGGGGAGAGTTGGTGCTCTCTCTCGGGACGGGGTCGTGCCAGGTAGGGCGACCAAGAACATTTTTATGGGGCACCAGACACACCGTTGGTACCCCGTGCCAGTGGTATGTGATGAATATGGGAGCGAGGCTCCACAATTTTAAGTTGTGAAATGTTGGGCACGGGGGTTACTACCAATCGAGTGGACTCCATGTTAGTGTCGTCTAGGGAAAGATAGTGATCGGGTGCTTACCCCGGGTACTTGAGGTACCGCGGGTCGTGGATGACACGGAAGTTCCCTGGATCTTGTGGGTAAAGTGTGCAACCTCTACAGAGTGTAAAACTATTCGAATAGCCGTGTCCACGGTCAAGGACAGTTGGGTAACCGCTCTTGGGCTACGTCCACTTGTTTACAAACCAGTGTGTGTGGGAAGAACTACTTGGGTCAAGTCAAAGGACTTGACATGGATGAGTTGGGTTGGAGCCCACTCCCTTCGTGTTAATATCTGTAACCTGTCCTCTTGGTTACTTGAATTCTCCTGATGCATGTCTTATGAGTTGTTGAACATGTCATTGCACTCAAAAACTAGCTTTCCGCAATTTTTTTTACCTATATCATGCATTGTTGTATCTTGAACCAAAACATGGGTTGATTGCGAGTACATTCAAAGTACTCATTGGCTTGCCACTGGTTATTTTATTGGCCAGGCATGAAAGAACATGATATGAAGAAGAGTACCTCGATGACAACATGCGAGCAAGGATGCTTCCCAGTCAGAATGCCTGTAGGGTTAAGGCAGATGGCATGGGTCCAAGTTATCGACGAAGATTTCTGCTGCGATGTTATACTCAAGACTTGACCATAATGGTCCTACTTGTGTAATACGGTATGTATGGATGTAAGACTCTTGTTATTCAGCTTCTGTGTGTTTATTGAGCATTGATCTCTGGGATCACTGTACACGTGCATTCGGTGATCATGACTTATGAGTCAGGGTCCCCATAGAGTTGTTATCAGAGCCATCCTGACTGTAGGAAGCCTTAGTTAGCATGGTCGTTAGTTAGGGTAAAACTATTTCCAAAACTATTACTAGTTTTCAAAACTATCTATACTTCTCTTCCCTTCTCAGTTTTTTTTCGAAAACTAAGGTATACTTTCCCTATCGATCTCTTCCCTTCGAAACTATTGTAAACGGTTGCTAGCACCCTCAAGCCCCTGACCACGGGATTCCTTGTAATCCTCGTGGGTAGCCTAGAAGGATTACATCTTGCCAAACACTCACCCACCTCTTCTGAACACAAGATTGGCAACACCACAGCAAGACGATGCCAACAGAAGATACGCCTTTGAAGAATGAGGACATGAAGACCCAGAGGATGGTGACACCTTTGAATTTGCCCAGGATGATGCAACGTTAGCCTATGATGATCATGGCATAGGATATGCAAGCTCATGATATACATCGCTAATAGAGTAACCCTGTCACTACCGTTGTTGTATCGGCAACCACCGGTGGATGAGAACCTTGCCATTTGGTCCGCCTCACTATAGTGAGCAGGGAAACGGTTCTCTTCATCCCCCGCTCTTGGTGTCGATGTTGTCATCAACGTAACCGACATGTTGGATCTCTACTATGCCTTGTTAATGTCATTGCATAAAGGATTACCTACCTGGTACCATCGACGCCTTAGAAGACAAAACGGGATCGTCATGAATAAGAAGACAACAGAAGACCGAGTCAATGCCTGCTACGAGGAGCCACCTTCACCCCATCACTTCAACAGGCAAGAAGTTGTTGAAGAATCTTCAGGCTCAACCTGGATCGTTTCATCGAACAACTACAAGAGACGTAGCAACACCTGAGGAAAACTTAGAAGACTGCACGTGGCTCAAGGCACGATTACTGAGTCCGAGAACCCCTAGGGTAGGATGAGTCGTGTACCCCCTATGCGCAGTCGAGTCCGTATGATGGTTCGAATAGAACCATGATTGTGTGTTGCTTGTTTTTATTTGTTTGTGTTTTGATATAGGTCGCAGTTTTTCCCTAGGCAACAAGTATGCGACTATATCACCTTCCTTACCTTGTTTCTTTTGTTTGGCCCTTTTTGCCACCCGTTGTTTGCACCTGCACTATAGAACCCCCCCTTTAGGCATCCCCCTTTATGCTACTTATCCCTCTCATCTCTCTCCTCAACTGAAGACCAGTAAGACAAGATGCACCAAGGAGTCTACTTCGGCGACCAACTAGCACTGAAGAACTTTTCTACAGCCTCCTCGACCAAGTAAAACCCCATAGAGTCATGTTTAACCCCCAGACTAGAAACCCATTCTTAGACCCTTCGAGACTTCACGAGATACCCCAGCTCGAGTCCTTAACCATGTTCTTAACCCATAGAATTGCAAGAGAACCAGTCAAGCCTCTGTAAACCTTGCACAACACTGGGTTCATTATGGAACTAGTGGACATAGTGAACGAGCACATTATCATCCTAATACAGCACCAGAACTGACGATGCCATAGGGAAGACCAGTTTGAGGATATAGGAATAGAGGACAAATGACTTGATGAATTTGTATCAATGACTTGGGGGAATAGATAGGAATTCTCATTGGACATGAGATTTGGATTCAATACGTTATCCTAGTGGAGTATGGATGCAGAGTAATTCTACATGGTTCGGAGTAAATTGGATTTAGACTGATGATCTCGATCATGATACCATGTTTCTTGGAGGACAATAAACTAGGAGATTGGATTAATTGTCGGAGTTGATATAAGCTTGACCTTGGAGTTTACTTGACCATGATAATGGAAATTGGTGGACTTACTATGGTAAAGACAGCCCTTTCAAGTATTTGGGGACTATAGGACATTAGAATATTCGTGTGAGACACCATGGACATTGGATTCGTAGAATTAATGGATTATGTAGTGATTAATGGAAGTTAATGGGCTATTGGAGTTGATTCATAGGAAGGAAACAAGATCCTGGAGTGGCTTACGATGTGTTTCCTTAGGATAGATATGCTTTATCATGGACCTTGGATCAATAGACTGAGCACTTGGATTGTGGTGATTAAATTCAAGCTTAGCAGCTTATATGCTCTACCCATGGATTTTTAGGGGTAGCCATACATATGAGTTTGGGGATAGTTGACATGTATATGATTTTGTTAGACCACCCCTCGGGGAGTCATGAGGATATGAATAACATGAGTGATGATTGGAGTTGACCTATACGGGATGATTCTTTCGGTAACATGATGTGATTGTTTGGAAGACTAGATAGAACGATTGGCATCTCAAAAACTGTGCTCAAGGATGGTATGATAAACATTCACTCGCACACTAGAATCCTTGAAACCCTTACGCCCTACCAAGCCACAACATGGTCGGATCCTGACCTTGGGCTTTGGCTCTAGATCGATAAGACCTTGGCCAATGCTCAACCACGTCCATCACCAATGCCTCAGCCCACTTTACGTACCCCATAGACTTCATGGAGTGCTTGGACAAGTTAGTTGTCATCTTTCTTTGATGACATACTTGTCTACCCGAAGATGGAATAAGAATCGTTGAGCTGGTCAAGGAACATCTAAAGATCGTCATGTCTAGGAGGAAGAACTACACCAACCACCATTTTCAAGAAGTATACCTCCGCATAAAAGACCAGGCATATCTGCAAACCACTTCTCTCAAAGGAACCAAGCATTTCCATGTCAAAGGGAAGCTCACACCAAGATTTATCGGCCCTCTCCAAGATCACTGCAAGGCGAAGAATAGACGGCTACCAGCTAGAGTTATCACCTGAGTCACCCATTGTGCACAATGTTTTTCCACACGACACCACTCCAGAAACATTTCCAAATTCCTAATTAGCCTGGTCTCTATAAGGACATCGACCACGAGCCATCGACCTCCAGCCCAATATGACCTACGCGAGAGATCCCAATTGCAATCTGGATCAAGCATGACGACAAACACGAAGCCATGCCATCGAGTACTTCAAGGTTCAATGGAGCACCAAACGGAAGCAGAAGCAGTATGAGGACGTGAAGACTACCACAAATCCAAGTTTCTGTATTCCTTTCCGCGCCTAGTCTGGGAATCTCGGGGACGAGATTCTTGTAAGGGGGGTAGGTCTGTCACACCCTGATTTTCATGCCACAACACTTAAGCTAATAAATCATGATAAAATGTGGTTTGACAAAAACTTTTGAGTGTTTTGGACCTCGCCTTGTTTGGATTTTGTCTGTTGTTTGCAAGTGCTCTAAAAATCAAATAAATCCTCCAACTCCTATACTTCATCTCCTTGCTCCAAACTCTTGAACCAATGATCATGCCATGTGTATAGAGCAATATAGTATTTTCTTACCAAAATAATTTGGCCAAAAAGTATTCTCAAAAATTAGTTTTCCAAAAACCCCTGAATTAAGATTTGTACTGCAAGTACTTAATTCAGGGCAGTAAAAATATTTCCAAAAATATGTTTGACTCCTATTAGATATAGGATACCCAGAAACCACAAAAATATAATTTTAAAAGTTATTTTCCTATTTGATTTAAAGGCTTTTTCTTAAGGCCAGAAATGGTCTTTAATAAGTTAAAATTATTTTAAAGCTTTAAAAAAATTTGAGAAAAATTAGGGAGACTCAATGGACATATATTTTCCATATATATGAGTTTCAACACATGGTCATGATCAAAATATTGGACAAAACCCCCCAAAACCATTTCTGCTCATTTCAAGGATTTGAAATATTTCTACAGGAAATATTTTCATAAAAAATCCAAGAAAATTCTAACATGTCACATGACATTTTTGATGATCTTGCCAAGTACCATGTCATGGAGAATAGTATAACCCCATGAAACCCTCTCAAAACCACTTCTGTCCTTTTTCAAGTTTGAACATTTTTGCATTGTCAAACATGTCCAAATGCTCTCAAACTTGGTGCACATGCTCAAATGGTGTAATAATCTGCCCTAGACCAAATGGCACAAGTAGGAGAGAATGTTATCTTGATCAAAGTACCCCAAAACCCTTTCTGTCCAGAACCAAATTTGAACAACTCTACATTGCCAAGTGTGTCCTTTTGATCTGAATTTTTGTGCACACGTTCAAATCCTCAAATGATGACACTACACCAAGTGGTGCATCAAGGAGAATAGATTTGCATGACTAAATCTTGGTAAAGCCATTTCTGCTGATTTCTAGGGTTTACAAAAGTTGCATTGGCAACTTTCTTAAAATGGACTCAAACTTGGTGGTCAACCTCAATTATGTGTGACACTTTATCCTGTTAATTCTCATGTCAAGTGGAGTTAATTTACTTGCCCAAACCTACAACAAACACCTTCTGCAAAATTTCTAAAACCACCTTTTTGACCACTTCCACTAATCTCCATGACCCTATCTTTTTACCACAGCCCCTCCTAGTCTTCTTCTACCTCCAGTAACTCTCCCCTGGCCATTGCTCGATGGTTGAGGGGTAAAATACCCCCATTTACCTCCCTGGACAGCCCCTCTCTCCATCTTCTTCTACCTCTCTCCTCTCCTAGTGGTTCACCAGGGCATCCAAGGCCACCCCCCTTTGTTTACTCACCCCACAAAGCCCCAGACACTAGTGGACACGCCCCTGGCACATAAACAATGCCATGGCGTGTAGAGCTCGCGCTCTGGAGCATGCTACAGTGCTCTCCGGCACTGTAGCACGCCCATTCCAAGGCCTCCCATCGACCTTGGGCGCCAAAATCGTGTCCCCCGAGGCCGCATCGGCGTCCACGACACGCAACACTGTCGGGCCCCTCCTCCCTCGCCCTCCTTATCCATCCACGAGCTCACCCGAGCACGTGCATGGACGCTGCCCATGGTGCACTGCGGCCTCGCCCATTTTAAGCTACCCCCGAGCTCTCTCTCGCCTCGGTTGGGTCCCCCTCTCTCCCGTGCACCTCCCAGGCATCCTCCTTCTCCCCCCTCGTGCCCTCCAGCACCTTCCATGGTCGCAGTGCCGCCGCCGGCCTCCACTCCGATTCGGGCAAGGGCGGGCTTCTCCCCTCCTCCTCTCCTCACCAGGAAAGCATCCAGGGTCCGGCGACCCTTTTCCCCCCATCTCCCTGACCGCCGGGGCACTGTGCCCCTGCCCATCATCGCCTGGGTGTCTTCCCTCCTTGGCCAGTGCCCGCCGCGCCTCGGCCACCCTCCCTGCCATCCCCAGGGAGCCCCTGATGCGCCGCTCCCTGGCGACCCCTCCGGTGGCCTCGCAGGTGGGCCCCGCAGGTCAGTGACCCTGCCGGCCGGCCACGTCATTTAAGTGGAGATGGGCCAGCCGTTCTACGCTGCCCTTCGGCGAAAGCATCACCGGGGAATACGCCTTCGGCATGGCCTCCCATCAGGTGTCCGCGAGGAGCTGGGCCAGGCCCAGTGCGCTGCCGGCTAAATTACGCTCAGCGCGTGAGATTAGGTATAAAACCCTTTTTATCATTTTCTTTATCCAGTGAACTTCAAAAATCTCTAAACAAGTCAAACAGTGTCCAAATTTGATGATTCAAATTTCTAGTAGTTTCTAAATTCATTCCTTATCGCATGGTGCTACTTGCACATTTTTACAGAAATATTTCTTTCCCACATAATTAGCAAATCCTATTTTTCCATTTCTGTGATAAACTTTAGAAAATCACAGAGAGCCCATTTTTGATCCAAATTCCATGATTCAAAATCCTAGATGTCTATAAGTTCAAAACTTAGTTTTTGAACATTTTTACTAATACTTTCTATATCACCTCAAATAGTGGTCTATTCCTTCATATATAGCCAACTTTACAATTCATAGAGAAATTGTTTGAACTCCAAATCCAGTGAAACCAACTCCTAGATGCTTCTAAAATCATGCCTTGTTAAATGGGTATCCTTACTCATTTTTCAAAATAATATTTCTGTACACCTCTTGCAAATCCATAAACCCCTTGATTCCATCATATCCAAATGTTTAGAAATATCCACTGACCCAATTCCAATGAAACCACTCTGGTTAATTTTCATATAACCAGAGATGTCCTAGAAAAGTCAAATCAATATTTTTAGAGCACTTTCATTTCCTGCCTTGTTGTGTTGCTTATTATGGTTGCTTTCGACGATAGTTGACGAAGTAGACGAAATGCTTGGAGTTGAACCAGAGATATTTGAAGACCTCGAAGACTTTGTTAAAACAGGCAAGCAGCCCTTTGACCATATTTATGAAACCCTTTTTATGCATGTCATATAGCACTTTATTAGTGTTGCATCGGAATCATGATGAGATGGTAACCACTTTGATGGGTTGCCTCTGTTACTTCCTCGTTGATACTTGCATTGTGCATGACCCTACCTCCTTATGAGGGTTATGTCGGTGGGAGTAGATAGGATGCTAAGTAGTGCTACACAAAAGGGACGGGTATATGCATGGTGATGGAGACAAAGTATTTTCAAAAGACTTTTCGAAAACCCCCACCGGGTGCCACTTATTCCCGGGGGAGATGATGAGTTGGGTAACCACTTGATGACGAAGTGGTGTACCGAGGCAAGTGTGTGTGTTGTTTTTCAAAACGGATTGGTTTAAGTTGCGACCGTTATTCCAACCTTACATGCGCAACCACTCTACCCTTGTATGGGAAAGGGCATTATTGATTACCTAGGCCGACACTAGCTTGGAGCCCGCATTACTAGTGACGGGGGAGAGTTGGTGCTCTCTCTCGGGACCGGGTCGTGCCAGGTAGGGTGGCCAAGAACATTTTTATGGGGCACCGGACACACCGTTGGTACCCCGTGCCAGTGGTATGTGATGAATATGGGAGCGAGGCTCCACAATTTTAAGTAGTGAAATGTTGGGCACGGGGGTTACTACCAATTGAGTGGACTCCATGTTAGTTTCGTCTAGGGAAAGATAGTGACCGGGTGCTTACCCCGTGTACTTGAGGTACCGCGGGTCGTGGATGACACGGAAGTTCCCCGGATCTTGTCGGTAAAGTGTGCAACCTCTGCATAGTGTAAAACTATTCGAATAGCCGTGTCCACGGTCAAGGACAGTTGGGTAACCGCTCTTGGGCTACGTCCACTTGTTTACAAACCAGTGTGTGTGGGAAGAACTACTTGGGTCAAGTCAAAGGACTTGACATGGATGAGTTGGGTTGGAGCCCACTCCCTTTGTGTTGATATCTGTAACATGTCCTCTTGGTTACTTGAATTCTCCTGATGCATGTCTTACGAGTTGTTGAACATGTCATTGCACTCAAAAACTAGCTTTCCGCAATTTTTTACCTATATCATGCATTGTTGTATCTTGAACCAAAACATGGGTTGCTTGCGAGTACATTCAAAGTACTCATTGGCTTGCCACTGGTTATTTTATTGGCCAGGCATGAAAGAACATGATATGAAGAAGAGTACCTCGATGACGAACATGCGAGCTAGGAAGCTTCCCAGTCAGAATGCATGTAGTGTTAAGGCAGATGGCATGGGTCCAAGTTATCGACGAAGATTTCCGCTGCGATGTTATACTCAAGACTTGACCATAATGGTCCTACTTGTGTAATACGGTATGTATGGATGTAAGACTCTTGTTATTCAGCTTCTGTGTGTTCAGTGAGCATTGATCTCTGGGATCACTGTACAGGTGCATTCGGTGATCACGACTTATGAGTCGGGGTCCCCACAAGGGCGCAGTTGACAAGAGGCATAAGCAACCACTCTGCTCTCTTGCATTAGGACATAGCCTAATCCTTGACGGGAAGCGTGGCAGTAAATGACGAAGTCCTTCTTAGTATTAGGTGGAGCAAGCACTGGGGCAGAAGTCAACTTGTCTTTGAGCGCCTGGAAACTTTCCTGACATTTGTCTATCCATTGGAACTTGACACCCTTATGCAACAGGTTAGTGAGAGGCTTGGCAATCTTGGAGAAGTTCTCGACAAATCAACGGCAATAGCTGGCGAGTCCGAGAAAACTTCTGACTTGCTTGACATTCTTCGGAGGAGTCCAATCAAGAATAGCCTGAACTCGTTGAGGGTTGACGGTAATACCATCCTTGGAGATGACATGCCCAAGATAGGTTACTTCGGGGAGCCAGAATTCACACTTGGAATACTTAGCATAGAGTTAGTGCTCTCAAAGCTTTTCCAGCACAAGACGAAGATGTTCAGCATGTTCTTCTTTGTTCTTGGAAAATACAAGGATATCATCTAGATAAACCATGACAAACTTGTCGAGGTAATCCATGAATATATAGTTCATTAGATGAGAGAAGGTGGCTAGAGCATTCGTTAAGACGAAACACATGATGGTGTACTCGTATGATCCATATCGAGTCACGAAGGTGGTCTTTGGGATATCCTCTTCACGAACACGAATCTGGTAGTAACCCAACCTCAAGTCGAGTTTGGAGAACACTGATGAACCAACCAGTTGATCATAAATATCATTGATCCGAGGGAGGGGATATTTGTTCTGAATAGTGGCTTGGTTAATAGGACGGTAGTCTTGGACTAATCAGTCCGTCCCATCCTTCTTCTTAACAAGAGAGAAGGTGCTCCCCAAGGAGAGCAACTAGGCTGAATGAAACCTTTGCGAAGAGATTTGTCGATCTCCTCCTTAAGCTCAGTGAGTTCATGCAGCGGCATCTTGTAGGGTCGTTTGGCTATAGGAGTGGTGCTTGGTTTCATGAATTCGACAGCTCTAGCAGGGGGAATCCCTGGAAGTTCTTCAGGAAAGACATCTTGGAATTCGTGAATGACGGGAATGTTTTCAATGCCCTCGAGTGGTGCAGCATTCAATGCATTCAAGGCATAAAGCCGTGCCTCGGCATTCTGAACTAGATGAGCCTGGTAAGTAATTATTTCATCAGAAGGGTGTAACGGATGGACGGTCTTAGTGGCGCAAACTATAGAAACATTTTGCGCTTTCAACCAATCCATTTCCAGAATGAGGTCAATGCTACAGGACTTCAGTATGATGGGAGAGACAAGGAATTCCAGTCCTTTGATTTCAACGGGAACATTGTCACTAACCATAGAGGTTTGACATTGGCCCGCATGAGTGTGTACCACTATTGCAGTGTTCATCTCTTCATATTTAATGCCATGCATGAATGCAAACTCAGCTGATATGAATGAATGCGATGCTCCTGTATCAAATAAAATGGATGCTGGTACAGAATTTATGAGGAGTGTACCCATCACAGTAGCAGGCTGGTCTAGAACTTCATTGAGATCAACGTGGTTGGCATGAACACGACCATAAGACTTGGCATTGTTGTTGCGGGGCTGGTTGCTTCCACGGCCAGCTGCAGGGAGGGCCAGTTGATTCTTGTTCTGGTTGCATTTCCTAGCACGGTGTCCTGGTTGACCACACTTGAAGAACAGACCATTATTGGGAGTGGGACCGGAGCTCGGGGTGGTGGAGCTGGAAGTCTTGGCTACCTAGTTGGTGGGGGAGGCAGACGCAGTGCAGCATAGGACAGCCTTGGAGTAGGTGCAGTTGGCTGGTACATGCTGTTGGGAATCCATATCCTACGCTTCTGCGAGGACGGGCCCGAAGATGAGCCCGTGTCACGGTTGCGACTATGAGAGTTCTGGTGTTCCTGCAGACCAGTTTCGACATTGATGGCCTTGTTCACCAAGGTGGCAAAATCAGCAAAGTCATGCACTAGAAGTGCGATCTTGATGTCAGCTTGGAGGCCATCACGGAACTTCTCATGTCTGCGTGCATCAGTTGCAATGTCTTCTTCAGCATAGCGGGTAAATCCAGAAACTCCCACTGATAAGCTTCCACAGTCTTGTTGCCCTAGGTTAGGTTGCAGAACTCACGCTTTTTCCGATCCATGACTCCCTGAGGAATGAAGCGAGCACAGAAAGCAGCTTGGAAGTTTGTCTAGGTGATGATTGTTCCAACCGGCAGAGTACGCCTGTGGTTGTGCCACCATTGAGCAGCGGCTCCTTTCTGGAAGAATGAAGCAAAGGTGACATAGCTGGCAGGGGCTACATAAGCAGACTCCATCTCATAGGTGATGTCACAGAGCCAGTCATCAGCATCCAGAGGCTGAGTTGAGCTGCGGTACACAGTTGGGTTGAGGCGCATGAAATCCTGCAGAGTCACTTGGGCTGGCTGCTGGTTCATATTGGGGCAAGGAAACTGAGCCATCATATTATCCATGAACTGGCGATTCATCTTGAGTTGTTGGATCATACCAGCCATGTACTCAGGCGGAGGTGGGGCATAGCTACCACGACCACAACCACCTGGTCTAACCATCCTGCTAAAATTTAACAGGGGTATTTCAGCATTGTGAAATTTGCAAGGACAAGAATCATTCAAGATGAAACATGCAAAATGAAAGCAGCGCAATAGGTACGTCATAGTAGTCGGCATGTCTTACAAAATGGGTCATGCATAGAGTTCGGTACATAGACTAAAGACATCATAGGCGGCATGCAGGCTCGCGGTGAATGCATCTAATACTAATAAGAAAGCCTACATCAGTCCTAGGAGGAACTGTGGAGGTAGGTGTAGCCTGATAGATTGTAGTGACGCGACGGGAAGTCCTCCATGTCAGTAGCCTGGGGTCCGCGGATACTCTGATGCAACCTGACACTCATGTGGCAGAAGAGGACCAAGTGCGGGAGAGTAGCCTCCCACATCTGACCAGCTGACACCCTGGGGCATCATGGTCCTGGCAGGGTAGATCAAAGAACGCGACAGATCACCAGATCGGACAAAGGGTTGCAACAGCGTCAGAGCATGGTAATGGTGCTGACCGGTGGTGTACAACTCGTGGCGAAGAGCTTGGTTAGCTCTATCCAGCCCATCAGCATGCAGAACAAGGTTCTGATTGTAGAAGGGCTCTCGGGTGATAGTGCAGTAGGCAGCAGTGTAGTATCCCTCCGCACCAACATCGGATGTGATAGCAATGTGCCTGAAAGGGGAGGTGTCCAACTCCCGATACTCTCCACGAAGACGTGTCAGAGCAGCATAAGCAGCATCATGGACTGCCATGTTGATAGTCACTCCGACACCATGAGAAGTGTGCAACATGGTAGTGGAGTCATACTCCCGAGAGTAGAGGTGGACGATGGCACGGTACTGCTCCTGGTTAAAGTCCTGGTACTTCTCGTACACGGTGTACTTAGGGTGACAGCGATAACCCAAATAATTCATCATCTCAGCTAACACAGCAGGTGATCCTGAGGCACCAATGGCTATCGTGTGGCGCACGACCTGCCTCGTGGGTTCCATCTGAAAACAAAGATGTTTCAAAGGAGTCAATGACAGTGTGGATATTGTTCAATATACTACTCTAAGGAATAGTTAGGGCTTATCCAAATTTGGGGTGAATGTGATCACGGGATCCTAATGTTAGAGTTAGTAAATTCGTTTAACCCGTGTAGAAGAGAGTTTAGAGTCCCAGAGTAAAGATCGAGGAGACAAAGATCCAAATACCACCCAAATGGCGATGTGGGCCTGTAATACACACATCCATGTTAGTAAAAGTTTTGCAATGTCTAGACTCGACTTCGGCCAAGGAGTGTGGAAGGGGGATTCCTACAGGCAGTCGGCTCTGATACCAACTTGTGACGCCCCCGATTCAATCGTACATTGATCATACACGCAAACATGTACGATCAAGATCAGGGACTCACGGTGTCGGGTGGTAGGTGCGACATATGCCAACGAGTGGCTTATCATTGTGGGAGCTAGTAAGACGTCGCCTGTGCTTGGAAGCGGCATGAGGCGAAGACATGCACGCCGGCGAATCTTACCCAGCTTCGGGGCTCTCCATGGAGATAACACTCCTACTGCTGCTCTGCGGGGTCTCCGCATGATCGCTAGATGAACAAGTAGCTACACGATGCTCCTTGAGCTGTTTTGTGAGGAGAAGAAGTAGAGCACGGTTAGCCCTCCTCCCCTCTCTATGTGGTGTCTAGAACTAGCTTGGATCAACCCTTTGCATGGGTGTCCCGGGGGGTTTATATAGGCCTACCCCCCGGGGGTATAATGGTAATCCGGCTGGGTGTTGGGCAGAACCGTCTGTGTCTACACTCGCCGGCTTCTGCGCCGGCTGCTGGGGCCCGCCGGCTGGTGGGTCCCACCGGCTGCCGGCTCCTTGGTCGACAGGCAGGCCCCACCGTCCAGGGCCTTGTCGGTGGCTGGTTACTGTTGCTCAATCCTGGTGACGAGGGCTTCGCCGAGGTGGGCATGGCTACAGTGCCGCCGTCCGGTGGGTGATCGTTGTAGCCTCACCACGTCTTGTCTCCTTAATGGGGCGTCTCCTTCGAGGGAGGTGGCAAGCCGGCTGTGGAGAGCTGGCTCTGTCGTGGGCCGACTGGGGGAGGCCTGGCCGCCTTTGGGTGTCTCTCTGCCTGAAGGGGCCCACCACCCGTGGGCCACACTAGCAACCCGGCATGGATGACATCAGGGTCAACGTGGCAACAGTGCCACGCCGGACGGGTCATGGTCACCCGTACGGTGCACTGTGCCAGGCGTGCTCCAGGATTCGGGGGTGGCAGGCTTTACTGTAGCCACGCCCCGTCACATCGCCATTATGTGGATGCAGACTTTGAGGGTACGATCTTGACCGCTTCATGAGAGCCGGCTTCTTGGAGTCGACCTTCTCGCGGCCGGCTTCTTGGAGCCGGCCCTCCCGTGGCTTTCTTCATGAGGGCTAAAGTCGGGTCGCCTTCCGATAGCCGGCCTGGGAGACAGCCGGCAAGGGGAAGGCGGCCCCACGTCTTGGATTCTTGAGGCCCGATCGGCTCGTAATTTTTTTAGAAGAGCCAGGGGGAGCCGGCTAGGCTACCCGTGGTCATTTACTCCGACAGTAGTCCCTGAAGCTGATCGAGCTTCGAGGCTGACAAAGGGACGAGAAGCTTGGTCAGCTACCTATCCTGAGGGGCCGGCTTTGCATGTGCGCGCCGCCTTCGGAAAGCCCCGTTCCTCGTAGGCGGGAACGCGGGTCGGCCTGTGAGCGGATCGCGCACCTTCACGCGGGCCACGTAGCAAGGAAATCCTGCCAACGCACACGCGCGACGGGACGCCGCCGCAGGCCCGAGCCCGCCACTCCCAGGCCTCGGCCCGAGCGCGGATCTTCTGCGGCCCACACGGACCGCTCGCCTTCCCACGGTGGTTTTATTACGCCATCAGGGCGCAGTAATCCCGGGACATGAGGGAGTGGGCGCAGTTGATCCCCACGTTCCCCCACGCCACGCCTCCTCGGCTCTGCCGCGCGGGTCTATAAGTAGGGGGAGGAGGGGGAGCGGCAGAGGCTCGCACGCTCTCCCTCGCTCCGCCCCTTCTCGCCTTCCTTCTTCTTCCTTCCGCCGCCGCAGCAACCCATTGCCGCGCCGTTCCGCCGCCGGACCTCTCGGCTCCCTCGGTCCCGCCGTAGCGGGGTCGCGCACGTCTCCGCCGTCGCATCGTCTTGCTCCTTGCTGCGTCGCTCCCATGGCGCTGTCGAGCTCGTGGGATGGCTCCAACGTCCATGTCGAGTTCCTCCGCCAGACGCGGCGCCTGCCGGGCGAGAACTTCGTGTGGGTTCGTCAAGCGCCGACAAGGGAGATTTCGCCGGCACCAGAGGAGGGCGAGCGGGTGATCTTCCGCTCGCACTGCCTGCGCGGCTTCGGCCTCCCGACGAGCGGATTCCTTCGAGCCTTCCTTGAATTCTACCACCTCCAGCCACATCACCTCACGCCCAACGCGGTGATGCTGCTGTCGGCTTCCGTCACCCTGTGCGAGGGCTTTCTTGGGGTTCTCCCCACGCTCGTGCTCTGGGGGGAATTCTTCCAGAGCAAGCTCGGCACCATTGTCGCGGGCTTGCCCGCCCCCTATGGAGCCTTCATTGCCATGAGGCGGGCGAGCGAGAACAATCCATTCCCTCCCATCCCGCTTATCCAGTCGGTGAAGCTCTGGCAGAAGTCCTACTTTTATGTGAGGAACGTCGCCCCGCAAGGCGACTACGTCAACCTGCCGGCTTACGTAGCCGGCCCGCCAGCTGGGAGGCAACCTTCATGGAGCTACCGGGCCAGGTCGCTGTCTCAGTCCGGGAACGCAGCCGTCTCCCGGCTCCGGGTGATGATCCAGTCGGAGTGCCTGACTGGAGCCGACTTGGCGGCCGCCTTCATGGAGCGCCGGGTACTTCCGCTCCAAGGCCGGCCTCACATGATTTGCTAGATGAGTGGCCGCTTCGACTCGTGCCGGCTGAGCACCAGGGAGATGCCTCATGCAGAGGTGTCTTACATGGTGAACTACATCTCCAACTGCAAGCTCGCTGAGGACTGGCGATACGGCAAGGAGCCGTATTCTCGCGCCAACCCTCCGCCTGCCGTAAGTTTTTCTTCTTTTCTTCCTTTTTGTAGCCGGCCTCATGATAGCCGACCTTTGATCAGTTGGTTTGCCTTTAGCATAACCCTCTTCTTCCGCCGATAGCCGGGGCCGCAGGGGTAGAGCGCCAACTCCTCCCCGACCGCACGGTGGACGACACCGACGATCCGGACCTGGGAGCGGCCGCCATGGAAGACGCCATCGTCGGGGAAGGCAACGAGGCCGGAGGCGCAGGGCTCGAGGCCGGCTTCGAGGACTGGCCGGACGACTACGAGGTCAAAGCCGCCCCGCACCGCCAGCCGGCGCCTGATCATCAAGGCACGGGCCCGTCTGCCTGTGGTGGCGCGTAGAAGCGCCGGGCCGCATCGACCTTCTTTGGCAGCCGGCCGAAGAAATCCAAGGCTTCTACGCCGGCGACCAAGCGGTATGAGGCGGCCGTGAAGGCGGCCCGCTTCCGCAAGGCGGTGAAACAGCCGCAGGCGATCTCAGGTAAGTCGTCGAACGTCTTGTGTATATATATATTTTGTTGTCCTTTTCGATTGAAGCTCTTCTAAACCTTTCTTTGCTCGCCGGACAGGGCACCGCTTTCCCTTGAGCGGGGTCCTGGCGGCTCCGTAGTCGGGCCGACTGGAGGGTCTTCAGGCTCCCGCTGCGTGGATCCCCGCGCCGACCTTAGGGAGGCCACGGAGCAGAACGCATGGGAGGCGCGGGAGGAGCGGGAGGCGGCAGAGCGAAGGACCGCCCAGGCGGAGAAGGAGCAGGCCGACGCGGCGGCCAAGGCCCGGGCGGAGGCGGCAGCCGCGGAGACGGAGGCGGAGGCCTCGCACAACCAGCCTCCGCTGCTCATCGTTCCCCTCCGCGCCGTGGCCCCCGATATCCCCGTGCCCCCGTCGGAGGAGGTCGACCAAGACCCGCCAGTGATGGAGAGGAGGGAGGACCACGTGATCTTCGTGGAGGGGGCACCGCAGGCGGCGCCGACTGGAGCGGGCCAAAGCGGCCAATCAGCTGCGGCGCTAGAGCAGCCGGCCGGGGGCGAGCCGGAGGCAGGGGCCGGCCTCGAGGTGCAGCCGGCATTGCACCGGCGCGCAGGGGGAGGCACCTCCACACCGGAGCCGCACCGAGCTGCGGGCTCCAGCCAGACGGCGGAGGCCCTGGAGGCGGCCAGCGTCAGCACATCCGAGTGGACTCCCAGCAGGGGGACGGGCGAGCTGAACGCGACGGCCCAGGAGGTCCGGAACCGGCTTCAAGCCCAGGCCGCCTCGCTGCAGCGATACACCCAAGAGTTCCTCGCGACGCGGGCCGTCATCCGGGTGAGTCTTCTGGCCTTGGTTATTTTGCTCGTTTTTATTTCTTTCGTGGGGGCGCGTCAGTGCACCCACTGGGTGTAGTCCCCGAGTTCCGAGTCGGCTGCTGCGCAGGCGGCTTGGAACTTACTAGGTCTTGACAACTGTCTTATTCTCGCCTCCTGTTTGATCTTCCAGGAGTATCATAACCTCCGCGTTGCTGCCTTCAACTCCCAGGCTCAGGAGCTGGGCCGGAGAACCGAAGACCTGACCAGCAGCCGGAGTGCGTGCTTGGTTTCGTTCATCTCCTGTGGGGACGCGTCAGCGCACCCACTGGGTGTAGTCCCCGAGATTCGGGCCGACTGCTGAGCAGCCGGGTCGGATCTTTCTCGACGACTTTTTCCTTATTGGTTTTTCCTTTGTCTTCATGCTTGCAGGAGCCAATGCCGACTTGAGGGGGCAGCTCAGCAGGGCCCAGGCCGCCCTTCGCGCCAAGGAGGCCGAGTACAACACCTTGGTCAAGGAGCGAGACCGCCTGGCCAAGAAGTTGGCCGACCAGGAGGAGAGCCACAAGGCGGCCCTGAAGAAGGCGCAGGACAGCGAGGACGCCCTGAAGGCCGAGTTCGAGACCGAAGCGGCGGGCTGGGCTGAGGCGAAGCATGCGCTGAGCGAGGGCTTCGGTCGTATCGAGGATCTGGTCGATGGTAAGCTGCCTTCTTCACTCCTTGCTTGCCCCTTGATCCCTGATTTGTGTTCTGACTTGTGCTGCTTTTTGTTCTCTGTCTAGACTACTTTCCTGGCTACTCCGTCTTCGCCACCCAAACCATCGAGGCCCATCGTGAGGCGCGCCGGCAGGCGGGGGCTAAAATCACGCCGGACACGAGCCGGACGCTTGAGGAGCAACTCTTGGCGGTCCAAGCCCGGCTGCAGCCGGCTCACCGTATGCTCCGCCGCCTCCAGCGCGCCGAGGCGGAGGTGTTGGCCGCCCTCTGGCCAGGTGAGATGATTCCCCGCACCCGAGTCGGACTGCCGACTGGCTAGAGATTGCGGTTGGCCGCTTCGAGGCCTGGAAGGCATCGGCAGCCCGGCTTGGAGCTGGGCGGGCGCTGGAGTTCGTCCAGGCCTGGTATCCGGGGCTGAACCTGGACCAGCTGCGCACCTGGCGGCTGGAGGCCGACGAGGAGATGGGGGAGGTGCGGCCGGCTATTGCTCAGCGCGCTTCGACGATCGCCGAGTGCACTGACATCAGCGTCTTCGCTCCTGAAATTAATGACGACGGTGTTGCCCAGCCGGAGGAGTGGTTCGGGCTGGACCCGGCAGCGGGTGAGGACTCGGCAGAGGAGATCGCCTCCAGCGATGAAGGCGAAGACGACGAAGGAGAGGAAGGCGAAGATGTTGAGCCGGCCGGTGAAGCGGCCAGCCAGCCTCAACCTGACCGTGCTTCCAGCAACGAGGTGCGTGCTAGCGTGCCCTCTGCGGGAGGCGGTGATCATGCCGAGGCTCGTCAGCCGGCCACTCCTCCAGCCGGCACTGCCGTCTCCATCGACCTGCCCGACTCGCCAGTCGCTCCCCTGGCTTAATCTGCCGTCCTTGTTTTTCCTGCTTGTTATCCTTTGAACAATTTTTATTAAACTTGCGCAGTTCCACCCACTGGAGGTGTATTCAAACTATGTTGAATGCTGGCCTTTTGAAGGTCTTTTGTGTAAATATGATTGTGTGCGTGTTTGGTTTCCATTCGTGTATGCTTTTTATCCTTAGGCTGTTTTCTTTGCCGCCTTCCCCTTTTGGGAAGGCAAGTACTCGAGCTTTCTTAGATTGAAGCGAGGTGACTGGAAGCCGGCCTGCCGGCTACTCTGGTAGTCAGTCGGTGGTGGGAGAAAAACCGGCTTTTGCTATATTAGTCCGTTAGTCCCTAGCCGTTTTTCGTGTGGGCGTCCTTTCCTGCCTTTAACTCTTGCCAGCCGGACAGCCGGTTCTTCGAACTGCAACTTTTGGCAAGAGAAGGCTTGGGTGCCGGCACACTACTTGTCTGGCCGCGGGTAGGACTTTTAATATAACTCTAGGCGGCCAGTCCCCGGGCCGACTAGTCGAACACGGTGCCGGACGAAAAAAAAGTAAATGTGATGACAAGGTCATAAGCATGATATTCTTCATTCATAGATAAAAGATGGCAGTCCCCGAGCTCTCCTCGGGGGGCCTATTGTCTCGTACTTAGTACAAAAGTTAGCGTGATACATACTGCATTTCAACTGTAAAATCTTTGGAGGAGGTTGGCGTTCCATGGTCGTTCCGACTCCTTGCCGGAGTCGTCTCTCTTTCGTGCCTTGGGCTTCTGCGCGTCGATCAGGTAGTAGGAGTCGTTGCCTAAAGCTCTGCTGATGATGAAGGGGCCCTCCCAAGGGGCCAAGAGCTTGTGTTGGCCGGCTGTTTGCTGGATCAGCCGGAGCACAAGATCGCCCTCTTGGAAGGATCTTGGCTTGACCTTCCGGCTGTGGTAGTGGCGCTGGCCCTGCTGATAGATGGCGGACCGGCTGAGGGCTAACAGCCGGCCTTCTTCCAGCAGGTCGACGCCGTCTTCTCGTGCTTCCTTGGCCTCCGCCTCCGTGTACATGGTTACCCGAGGCGAGTCGAACTCGATGTCAGTTGGGATGACTGCCTCGGCACCATACACGAGGAAAAAAGGAGTGAAGCCGGTTGACTTGTTTGGGGTAGTTCGCAGACTCCAGAGGATGGCTGGCAGCTCATCGAGCCAACAGCCGTTCGAACACTCCAGTGGTACGACCAGTCAGGGTTTGATGCCAGAAAGGATGAGGCCGTTGGCTCGCTCGACCTGGCCGTTTGACTGCGGGTGGGAAACGGACGCCAAGTCCAACCGGATGCCGTGCGTCGCGCAGAAACATGCCAAGGCTCCCTTGGCGAAATTCGTGCCATTGTCGGTGATGATGTTGTGTGGCACGCCGTACCGAGTTGTTATTTCTGCGATAAATGTCACGGCAGTCGGCCCATTCAGCTTCTTGATCGGCTTTGCCTCAATCCATTTGGTGAATTTGTCTACAGCGACAAGCAGATGTGTCATGCCGCCGCACGCCGTCTTGAATGGGCCCACCATGTCCAGTCCCCAAACAGCGAAGGGCCAAGTGAGGGGAATGGTCTTGAGTGATGAAGCCGGCATGTGTTGCTTGGAGCTGAAGAGTTGGCACCCTTTGCAATGTTTAACTAACTCCTTGGCGTCATCCAAAGCAGTCAGCCACAAGAAACCATGGCGGAAAGCTTTGGCGACGAGTGATCTTGAGGCCGCATGGTGGCCGCATTCTCCTTGGTGGATGTCTCTGAGGATTGCAATGCCCTTCTCTTGCTCGACGCATCGCTGGAGGACTCCAGTGACACTGCACTTGATGAGCTCTCTGTTGACGATAGTGTATGCTCCGGCTCGGCGTTGGACTTGTCTTGCCTCTGTTTCATCAGCCGGCAGATCTTGGTTTATTAGGAAGTTGAGGATGGACTGAGCCCATGATGGAGCTGCGACTTCTTCCATTGCCAACACGGCTACTGCGACCAGGGCGGGCGGGCTGGGTGGTGAAATGCTGGAGTCGGCCGCCGCCTGCTGTGTTGGTGCAGTCTCCGGGCCGACTACCGCAGTCCCCGAGCTGGGTGTGGCAGTCCCCGGGTCGGGCGTAACTACGAAAGTCCCCGAGCCGCCTGCTGATGTCCCTTGGCCGACTATCGAAGTCCCCAGGTCACCCTCTTGGTTCTTCGAGCCGGTCTCGGCTGTATCAGGGTCAGGCGGCACGAAGATGGAATCGGACTCTGGAGACGGCTTGATAGACGGCTTGAGGACGCGTTGTAGAGAGACACTGGTTGGTATTGCTTGCCGAGTGGAGCCTATTCGAGCCAGGGCATCAGCTGGCTCGTTGTCGGCTCGCGGTACGTGGAGGAACTTGCATCCTTCAAAATACCCACTGATCTGCTGAACGAGGAAGCGGTAGCTTGCCATATTTGTGTCCTTGGCATCCCCGTCGCCGGATGATTGCTGGACCACCAAGTCCGAGTCGCCATAACATAGGATCCGGTGAATGCCGAGCTCTTTGGCAAGCCGGAGCCCGTGTATGAGCGCCTCGTACTCGGCCACGTTGTTGGAGGCGGCAAAGTGAATTTGCAGCATGTATCTGAGCTTGTCGCCTTTGGGAGAGGTGAGGATGACGCCGGCTCCCAAGCCGGTGCGCATCTTGGACCCATCGAAGTGCATGCGCCAATGAGTGGAGTCGGGAGCTGGCGGCAGGTACTGGGTCTCAGCCCAGTCGACGAGGAAGTCGGCCAATGCTTGGGACTTGATGGCGGTGCGAGGCTGGTAGAAGATCGTGTAAGGGGCCAGCTCGATGGCCCATTTCGCCACCCGGCCAGATGCATCCCGGCTGCCTATGATCTCGGCCAGCGGGGCGGTGCATACGACCATGATGGGATGCTCTTGGAAGTAGGGCTTCAGCTTCTTGGCGGCGAAGTACACGCCGTAGCACATCTTCTGGTAGTGCGGGTAGTTCTGCTTCGAGGTAGACATCACCTCGCTCAAATAGTACACCGGCCTCTGGACCGGCTAGGCTCGGCCCTCTTCTGGGCGTTGGACTACGATGACGGTGCTGACCACCCGGCTGGTTGCGGCAATGTAGAGGAGCATGGGCAGTTTCTCAGTCGGCGCCGCCAGGACAGGCGGCGTGGCCAGCATCTTCTTCAGCTCGTGAAAAGCTTGGTCGGCTTGGTCATTCCACTCGAAGTGAGTGGTCTTCTTCATGAGGCGGTAGAGGGGGAGAGCTTTCTCTCCGAGCCGGCTGATGAAGCGGTTCAGGGAGGCCAAGCATCCGGTGAACTTCTGGACGTCTTGAAGTTTGGTGGGAATCGCCATTCTCTCAATGGCCTTGATCTTTACTGGGTTGCATTCGATGCCGCGTTTGGAAACCAGGAAGCCTAGGAGTTGGCCGGCTGGCACTCCGAACACGCATTTCTCGAGGTTGAGCTTGATTTGGAACCGGCGTAGGTTCTCAAATGTTTCCTTGAGGTCTTCCAGCAAAGTGCCGCGCTTCTCCGTCTTCACCACAATGTCGTCTACGTAGACGTGGGCATTTCTGCCGAGCTGCTTGAGGAGGCACTTCTGCATGCAACGCTGAAAAGTGGCACCGGCATTTCTCAAGCCGAATGTCATAGTCAGGTAGCAGAAGGCTCCGAATGGCGTGATGAAGGCGGTCTTCAGGCGGTCTGCCGGATTTAACTTTATCTGGTGGTATCCTGAGTACGCATCCAAGAAACTCAACAGCTCGCATCCGCCCGTGGAGTCTATCACTTCATCAATCCTTGGCAGGGCAAAGGGATCTTTGGGGCAGGCCTTTTTGAGGCTCGTGTAGTCTATGCACATGCGCCACTTGTTGTTCTTCTTTAGCATGAGGACCGGGTTGGCGAGCCATTCTGGAAAGAAAACTTCCATAATGAAGCCGGCTGCCAGAAGCCGGGCTATCTCTTCTCCTACAATCCTCCTTTTCTCCTCCGACAGTCGGCGGAGGGGTTGTTTGACTGGTCTTGCGTCTTCTTAGACGTGTAGCTTGTGCTCGGCGAATTCCTGCGGAACACCCGGCATGTCCTTGGGGGACCATGCAAAGATGTCCCGATTCTCACGGAGGAAATCGGCGAGCTCGCTTTCCTATTTGCTGTTTAGGTTTGCCCCGGATGACGGCAAACCTCTCTGGGTGCTCGGGGTCAAGAGGTATCTTCTTCGTCTTCTTGGCCGGCTGGAAAGATCCTTGGGCATCATACTCCTTGGGATCGGGGGACAAGGCCAACTGTTTGCCGGCCATGGCCACGACTCGGTCCAACATCTTCTTTTATTTGGCAATCACAAGGGACTCGGCCAGCCGGCTGCTGGCTGCTGTGCACTCGGAAGATTTCTTGTAATCGCCGGCTATGGTGATGATGCCTTTGGTGCTCGGCATCTTCATCTTGAGGTAAGCATAGTGGGGAACAGCCATGAACCTGGCCAAAGCAGGTCGGCCAAGCAATGAATGGTAGGGGCTCTCTAGGTCCACCACCTCAAACCAGATCGCCTCTCGGCGGAAATGCTCCTTGTCCCCAAAGAGTACATCAATCTTGATCTTGCCAATGGGGGCGCAGGACAGGCCGGGTACGATGCCATGGAACACAGTCCGAGTAGGCATGAGTTGCTTCGTCTTGATGTTCAGCTTCTCCAGGGTGTCACGGTACAGGATGTTGATGCTGCTCCCGCCGTCTATCAGCACGCGGGAGAAACGGGCGGCGCGTCTGTCCGTTGCAAGGGTGGCATCCAGAACCAACGCATAAGAGCCGGGAGATGGCATCACCTCTGGGTGGTCGGCCCGGCTCCAGCTGATAGGTTTTTCTGACCAGTGCATGTGCTCGGCAGGGTTGGCAGCGACCATGCTGACCTCCTGGTGCTCTCTGCGTCTGCCGCGCCGGTCTTCAGGCTGGCTTGTAAAGACGACATAGGCGGCATGCTCGTTGGGGAACTCATCATGCACGAATCCGACTGCAGGCCGAGCGGTCGGCGGCTGCGGAGCCGAAGGCGGTGGACCAGCAGGCGGCTGCGGCGCGAGCCCTTCGCCTTTGGAGATTCCGGTGAGCCAGTGGCACTTCTGGGTTGTGCGGTTGGACGGCTTCGCGCCGCTGTGGAACTTGCATGGGGCGTCGAGAGTTTGCTCGTAGGAGAAGGCCGGCTGCCAAGCCGGCTTGCCGCCCCTCTGCTTCTTGGGTGCGGGCCGCCCTTTGGGCTGCTTGTCTTCGACTGTGGCCACCCGCCGACTGGTGGAGGGCGGCACGGGGCCTTTGCGCTTGTGGTTGTTCTGGTGTGGGCGTCGGCCGGAATCCCCAGCCGGCGTCTTGGGCGCCGGGTTGAGTACTTTCCCGGACGCGTCTACCCGGAGCTCGGTCTTCATTGAGTCGGCGGTGGCGTACCTGTCCGCTATGTCCAGAATATTGTCGAGGGTAGTCGGCTCGTCGGAGAGAAGCTTGTGCTTGAGGAGGGTGCCTTCTCGGCACCCGGCAGTGAAGTATTCTATGGCTTGCACCTCGTGCACCCCTTCGCAAGAGTTGCGGAGCTCGGCCCAACGTGTGAGGTAGTCGCGAGTGGACTCGGCGGGGCCTTGTACACATAAGGAGAGCTGTCTGGGCTTGGGAGCCCGCTTGTAGGTGCTGGTGAAGGTGCGGACGAAGGCTTCTGTGAAGTCTAGCCAGCTGTTGATGTTGTACGGCTTGAGGCTGTTGAGCCAGGTCCGCGCCGTGCCTTGTAGCATGAGGGGCACGTACTTCACGGCAACGCTCCTGTTGCCGTTTGCTATGCTAACCGCCGTGGAGTAGTCGATCAACCAATCTTCCGGCTTCACGGAGCGGTTGTACTTGGGCATGTCTCTTGGGAGCGAGAACCCTTTGGGGAAAGGCTCGTCGCGGATGCGGGGGCCGAAGCAAGGCGGGCCGACATCGTCTTCTTCTTCCAGCGCCAAGGATTGCGCTAGGCGGTCGATCCGATGGCGGGCGTCGTTCTCGCCAACTCCTTCGTGGCGACCTAGTCGGCCGCTGAGAGTCGGATGCGCAACAAGCGGTGGGGTGGGATATCTCTCCCCACGGGGCCGAGGCGGAGGCGGGTTGCCCCGCCACTCCACGGCCCGGGGGTGGCCTTCTGCATCTCGCTCGATGGAGACTCGGGTTTGGCTTCGGCTGGCAGCCGGCTCTTTCTCGCGCTGTGCGCGGGTTTTACCCACAGTCGGCGTCCGGGATGTCGCGTCGTGATCTCGGCGCGGGGGAGGGCTTTCCGCGCGGGCGTCGACTTCGTGCCACTGTGCGGCCGCATCGATTAGCTGCTGGATGCGTCTGGTCATGTGGGGGAGTTCTTCGGCCCCCAATCCGTCTAGCTCGTCTACGGCTGCCTGGGCGGCACGCAGGTTCTCGAGTGGAGTAGCGTAGACTGGGCGGTCGACTCCTAGCGTGTCGGCGATGGCAGCGCCGCGCTGCCTGACAACGCAGGCCCGGCTGGGCCCGCCTGGGGGCAGCGTGCCAAAGGCGGCACGGTCAGCTTCGCGCCGGTGGGCCTCAGTGAGGCGTCTCATGGAAGCCAGCTTCCGGCCCTCCGCGAGGAGGGCGAGGCGGCGAGCCTCCAGTGCTTCGGCATCGGCATCGGCCGGGAGGGGGATGGTCAAGTCGTGGA
This sequence comes from Triticum dicoccoides, assembly GCF_002162155.2. Lineage (NCBI taxonomy): Eukaryota > Viridiplantae > Streptophyta > Magnoliopsida > Poales > Poaceae > Triticum > Triticum dicoccoides. The sequence goes on from NC_041390.1 coordinate 235,582,764, forward strand.
CCGCCGCATGCGGGGCATCGTGGGCACTCTCGTCGGAAGCGTCGCCGTGGCCGATGACCATCACCTCGGTGGTGACAGCGTTGCAGCCATCGGCCCGGGGAAGAGGGTCATTGACGTCGGTGGGGAAAGTGTCGAGTGAGGCCGTGTCGGAGTCGACAGGCATCGGATCGGTGGAGCCGACCGACTCCATGTCCACAGCAGGCTTGCCGGAGACATGGATCTGGCCGAGGAGGTTGACGAGGTGGTCGGTGCCCGTGTCGGAGGCGAGCTCGTCAGAGATGAGGGTCTTGTCAAGGAGATCGGCGAGGCCGCTCGCTGCGCAGACGTTGGTGACGCCTTGCAGCGCGTCGTGGCAAGCACCATCGGGCGTGCCGGGCTGGGTACGCTCGCTGGGGAGGAAGAGGATTCCCGTCCAGAACAGGTCTCCGGACGATGGTGCACCTGGCCCCATGGTGGCCGCCAAATGTCGGGTGGTAGGTGCGACATATGCCAACGGGTGGCTTATCACTGTGGGAGCCAGTAAGACGTCGCCGGTGCCTGGAAGCGGGATGAGGCGAAGAGATGCATGCCGGTGAATCTTACCTAGCTTCGGGGCTCTCCGTGGAGATAACACCCCTACTGCTGCTCTGCGGGGTCTCCGCATGATCGCTAGATGAACAAGTAGCTACACGATGCTCCTTGAGCTGTTTTGTGAGGAGAAGAAGTAGAGCACGGCTAGCCCTCCTTCCCTCTCTATGTGGTGTCTAGAACTAGCTTGGATCAACCCTTTGCATGGGTGTCCTGGGGGGGTTTATATAGGCCTACCCCCCAGGGGTACAATGGTAATCCGGCTGGGCGTGGGGCCCAACCGTTTGTGTCTACACTCGTCGGCTTATGCGTCGGCTGGTGGGTCCCGCCGACTGCCGGCTCCTTGGTCGACAGGCAGGCCCCACCGTCCAGGGCCTTGTCGGTGGCTGGTTACTGTTGCTCAATCCTGGTGACGAGGGCTTCGCCGAGGTGGGCGTGGCTACAGTGCCGTTGTCCGGCGGGTGATCGTTGTAGCCTCACCGTGTCTTGTCTCCTTAATGGGGCGTCTCCTTCGAGGGAGGTGGCAAGCCGGCTGTGGAGAGCCAGCTCTGTCGTGGGCCGACTGGGGGAGGCCTGGCCGCCTTCGGGTGTCTCTCTGCCTAAAGGGGCCCACTGCCTGTGGGCCACACTGGCAGCCCGTCATGGATGACATCAGGGTCAACGTGGCAACAGTGCCGCGCCGGACGGGTCATGGTCACCCGTACGATGCACTGTGCCAGGCATGCTCCGGGATTCGGGAGTGGCAGGCTTTACTGTAGTCATGCCCCGTCACATCACTGTTATGTGGATGCAGACTTCGAGGGTACGATCTTGACCGCTTCGTGGGAGCCGGCTTCTTGGAGTCGGCCTTCTCGCGGCCGGCTTCTCGGAGCCGGCCCTCCCGCGGCTTTCTTTATGAGGGCTAAAGTCGGGTCGCCTTCCGATAGCCGGCCTGGGAGACAGCCGGCAAGGGGAAGGCGGCCCCACGTCTTGGATTCTTGAGGGCCGGATCGGCTCGTAATTTTTTCAGAAGAGCCAGGGGGAGCCGGCTAGGCTACCCGTGGTCATTTACTCCGACACACGGGAAGATGTCACAACACAACTCCACATATTACAAGTCAGGGGCCTCGAGGGCTCGAATACAAGAGCTCGATCATAGACGAGTCAGCGGAAGCAACAATATCTGAGTATAGAAATAAGTTAAACAAGTTGCCTTAAGAAGGCTAGCACAAACTGGGATACATATCGAAAGAGGTGCAGGTCTCCTGTCTGGGATCCTCCTGAACTACTCCTGGTCCTCTTCAATGGCCTGCACGTAGTAGTAGGCACCTCCGGTGTAGTAGGAGTCATCGTCGACGTTGGCGTCTGGCTCCTGGACTCCATCGCCTGGTCGCAACAATCGGGTATCGGAAGGGGAAAAGGGGGGAGCAAAGCAACCGTAAGTACTCATCCAAAGTACTCGCAAGCAAGGAGCTACACTACATATGCATTGGTATCGAATGAAAGGGATAATATATGTGGACCGAACTGCGGAATGCCAGAATAAGAGGGGGATAGCTAGTCTTGTCGAAGACTACGCTTGTGGCAACCTCCATTGTCGGAGTATTGGGCACGGGTAGCCTAACCCGAGTCCCTGAGCCTTTCAAGACATCGGGGCTGGCAGCGCCCCTCAAAACATCAAGAAGAAGCGCCGCCTTCTGGTGGCTGGCTGTCCCAAGCGGTCGTCTGCCAGACGGCGGCTAAGCCCAAGAAGGCGGCTCCAAGATGGGCCGACTTCTTGTAGGTGACCTCCAGAGAGGTCGGCTCATAGCCAGCGGCCCACGGCGCCCTTGGAGTCTGCGCTCCCATATAGAAGACAAGACAGGGTAAGGCTATAGTGTAGCACATCACCCCCGTATCCAGAGCCGGGCGTGGCCACAGTGCTCCGTACAGGCGGAGATCTCTGCCCGGCGTGGCACTGTTGCCACTCCATCCCTGACGTCACTGCTGGCAGGTGGAGCCCTGTTCCCACGACGACCTGTCGGTACGGCCTGCAGGCGGTGGGCCCTACTAGGCTGCAAGAGCCCGGAAGACGGCGGCAGCCTGACCAGTCGGACCTGAGGGAGGCCGCCTCCCAGCAGGCGGCCCTTTCCTTCCTTGGGGCCCGTGCACCATTAACCAGATGACACCCAGAGTGGCTACAGTGATTTCCCACTAGGCGGCAGGACTGTAGCCACGCTCCTTCGACCAAGCATGCGTCATTAGCATTGCGGCTACAATAATCAGCAGCCGGCAAGACCCGCAAGCGGCGGGAGCAGCCTGTCGGCTCCATACCAGACCAGTCGGCAGGGCCCACCAAGTGGCGGGCCCTAGCAGCCGGCGGAGAAGCCGGCGACTAGCGACACTGACAGCTAGGACCTACACCCGGCTAGATTACCATTGTACCCCCGGGGAGTAGGCCTATATAAACCCCCCAGGGCACCCATGCAAAGGGTTCCCAACCTGTTAGAACTAGACTCATACCTAGAGGAAGGAGAGAGCGTGCCTGCCTTCTTCTACCTCGAGCATACAGCTCGAGGAGCACCATTTGTACTCGCTAATGCCTTAGTGATCATGCAGAAACCCCGCAGAGCAGGACTAGGGGTGTTATCTCCTAGGACAGCCCCAAACATGGGTAAAGTGCGCCGGCGTTAGTATCTACGCCTCATCCCGCTTGCAGGCACCGGCGATGTTCTACTCACTCCCACCATGATAAGTCATCCATTGGCATATGTCACACCCAACCCCCGACATTTGGTGCCCACTATGGGGTGAGGTGCACCGTCTCCCTGAGACCTGTTCTGGACAGGAACCTTGTTCCTTCCTGGCGAGCGCAGCTAGCCCAGCACGCCAGATGGCGTCTGCGCCGACGCGCTTCACGACATGGAGGTCGCCTGTGCAGCGAGCTGCCTCGCCGATCTTGTTGGCGAGATTCGCCTCTCCGACGAGCCCGCGTCTGATGTGGGCACATAAGGCCCCGAGAGCCGCCTCGTCAGCCTCCTCGATCAGTTCCGTGTCGCCAGCAAGCCGGTTGTGGACTTGGAGTCAGTTGGCTCCACCAACCCGATGCTTGTCGACTCCGACACGACGTCGCTTGACGCGTTCCCCACCAAAAAGGTGGTCTACGACGAACCGCTTCCTCGCGCGGACAGCGGCAGCAGCACGTTCACGGAGGTGCTCGTCATCAGCCATGGCGAGCGCTCTGGCAGAGGTGGCCAGGATCCGTTGCAGGCGGTGATGCAAGACCTGACCGCGCCCATCCCGGAAGACGCCGACACGGAGACGCTGGAGGCACGCCGTGTCCAGCTCGTCGAAAGTGCTAATCGGCTGGCCAACATGAGACGCCTTTCGAAGGCCTACCAGCGTGAGATGGACGGTGCCATCGGCGGCACACCGGCTCCTGGTGGGCCTAGCCGCATTGGCCTGATCCCTCAGCGTGGCGTGACCATCGCTAGCATGTTCGGGACATATCGTCTCATCTACACCACACCTATAGATAACATACGAGCTGCCCAGGCGGCAACATATGAGCTAGACAAGCTCGAGGGCGACGAGCGTCGCCACATGTCAGAGCGCGTCCAGCAGCTCCTTGACGCGGCTGCTGAGCAGCAAGAGGCCGGTTGCCACGCTGAAGCGCCCAACCGGCGAAACGATGATCCGCCTCCTCGCCGGGACCAAGGTGCGACATCTCAGACGCCGACTGGTGGCGTCCACGATAGGAGAGACAAGGAGACGGCTGCCAGCCGCAGCCGGACTCACATCACCATCGAGAGCGACCAAGACGGCCGCCCAAGAGCTGTGTGGCGACGAGACGACTATCCGCCTTCCCCTTCCCATAGGGAGAGGCGCATTTCCTCGCCACCTGTTGACCACCCGACACTCATCGACCGCCTCGGTCGTCGAGAAGGAGTCGGAGAGAACAACGCCCGCCACCAGATCGACCGCCTCAACCGATCCCTGACACTAGAAGAAGAAGACGAGCTGGGTCCGCCTTGTTTTAGCCCCCGCATCCGAGATGACCCCTTCCCCAAAGGGTTCACGCTCCCGAGAGATATGCCCAAGTACACCGGTTCCGTGAAGCCAGAGGACTGGCTGGTCGACTACTTCACAGCCGTCAGCATCGCCAATGGCAACAAGCGTGTTGCCGTGAAGTACGTTCCGCTCATGCTCCAGGGTAGAGCCCGAACGTGGCTGAATATCCTGAAGCCCCGCAGCATCAACAGCTGGGTTGATTTCACTAAAGCCTTCATTCACAACTTCACCAGCACGTACAAGCGTCCGCCCAAGCCTCGCCAGCTCTCCTTATGCGTCCGAGGCCCCAACGAGTCGACTCGTGACTACCTCACGCGCTGGTCCGTGATGACCCACAAGTATGGGGGATCTATCGTAGTCCTTTCGATAAGTAAGAGTGTCGAACCCAACGAGGAGCAGAAGGAAATGATAAGCGGTTTCCAGCAAGGTATTCTCTGCAAGTACTGAAATAAGTGGTAACAAATAGTTTTGTGATAGGATAATTTGTAACGAGCAACAAGTAACAAAAGTAAATAAAGTGCAGCAAGGTGGCCCAATCCTTTTGTAGCAAGGGACAAGCTTGGACAACCTCCTATATTATGTAAAGCGCTCCCGAGGATACATGGGAATATCATCAAGCTAGTTTTCATCACGTTCATATGATTCACGTTCGGTACTTTGATAATTTGGTATGTGGGTGGACCGGTGCTTGGGTGCTGCCCTTACTTGGACAAGCATCCCACTTATGATTGACCTCTATTGCAAGCATCCGCACCTAAAACAAAAGTATTAAGGTAAACCTAACCATAGCATGAAACATATGGATCCAAATCAGCCCCTTACGAAGCAACGCATAAACTGGGGTTTAAGCTTCTGTCAGTCTAGCAACCCATCATCTACTTATTACTCCCCAATGCCTTCCTATAGGCCCAAACGATGGTGAAGTGTCATGTAGTCGATGTTCACATAACACCACTAGAGGAGAGACAACATACATCTCATCAAAATATCGAACGAATACCAAATTCACATGACTACTAATAGCAAGACTTCTCCCATGTCCTCAGGAACAAAAGTAACTACTCACAAAGCATAAACATGTTCATAATCAGAGGGGTATTAATATGCATATAGGATCTGAACATATGATCTTCCACCAATTAAACCAACTAACATCAACTACAAGGAGTAATTAACACTACTAGCAACCTACTAGCACCAATCCCGGACTTGGAGGCAAGAATTGGATACAAGAGATGAACTAGGGTTTTGAGATGAGATGGTGCTGATGAAGATGTTGATGGAGATTGCCCTCTCCCAATGAGAGGAGAGATGGTGATGACGATGGCGATGATTTCCACCTCCGGGAGGGAAGTTTCCCCTGCAGAATAGCTTCGCCACGGCACTAGATTGGTTCCGCCAAGGTTCCGCCTCGTGGCGGCGGAGTTTCGTCCGAGAAGATGGCTTATGATTTTTTCCCATCGAGAGACTCCATATAGCAGAAGATGGCCACCAGAGGGCCACCAAGGGTCCCACGAGGTAGGGGGGCGCGCCCTGGGGGGTAGGGCGCGCCCCCCACCCTCGTGGGTAGGGTGTGGCCCCCTGGTGAGTTTCTTCTGCTGAGTATTTTTTATATATTTGGAAAACATCATCCGTGAAGTTTCAGGACTTTTGGAGCTGTGCAGAATAGATCTCTAATATTTGCTCCTTTTCCAGCCCAGAATCCCAGCTGCCGGCATTCTCCCTCTTTATGTAAACCCTGTAAAATAAGAGAGAATAGGCATAAGTTTTGTGACATAATGTGTAATAAGAAATCATAATGCATTAAATATCGATATAAAAGCATGATGCAAAATGGATGTATCAACTCCCCCAAGCCTAGACCTCGCTTGTCCTCAAGCGAAAAGCCGAAATCGAAAAATATGTCCACATGTTTAGAGATAGAGGTGTCGATAAAAATAAAATACGGACATGAGGGCATCATGATCTTTCTTAGAACATCAACTTATATAATTCTTGTCATATAATCTTTTATGCCAGAGTAATAATTCAATCACAATATCAAGTATGAATCGTAAACTTCATTGAAAACTAACAAACTATAATCTCAGTCATTGAAGCAATTGCAATTTATCATAACATAGGAAAGAGTCAATGTATAAGAGCTTTTCAGCAAGTCCACATACTCAACTATCATATAATCTCTCACAATTGCCGACACTCACGCAATACTTATGTGTATGGAGTTTTAATCGGACAAAGAGAAAGATAGGGGCTTATAGCTTTGCCTCCCAATGTTTTACCTCAAGGGTAATGTCAACAATAATAGTTCATGAAAACTCACATCCAATTAGACATATATACCAGGATATTTCCAACATATTGTGCTTGCCAAAAGATAAAATGTAAAAAAGGAAGGGTGAAGATCACCATGACTCTTATGCAATGTAGGAGATAAAAGTAAAAGATAGGCCCCTTCGCAGAGGGAAGCAGAGGTTGTCATGCGCTTTTATGGTTGAATGCACAAAATCTTAATGCGAAAGAACGTCACTTTATATTGCCACTTGTGATATGGACCTTTATTATGCAGTCTGTCGCTTTTATTACTTCCATATCACACGATTGTATAAAGCTTATTTTCTCCCACAGTAATAAGTTATACATATTTAGAGAGCAATTTTTATTGCTTGCACCGATGACAACTTACTTGGAGGATCTTACTCAATCCATAGGTAGGTATAGTGGACTCTCATGGCAAAACTGGTTTAAGGGTATTTAGAAGCACAAGTAGTATTTCTACTTGGTGCAATGAATTTGGCTAGCATGAGGGGGAAAGGCAAGCTCGTCATGTTGGAAGATCCAAGACAATATAATTCATCTCAGATGTAAGAAAACATAACCCATTATGTTTTCTTCCTTGTCCAATGTCAACTCTTTAGCATGTCATATTTTAATGAGTGCTCACAATCATAAAAGATGTCCAAGATAGTATATTTATATGTGAAGACCTCTCTTTCTTTATTACTTCCTATTAATTGCAACGATGACCAAAACTATGTTTGTCAACCATCAACAACTTTTATTCATCATACTCTTTCTATGTGAGCTCATTACTCTCCATAAGACTCACATGATCTATTTGTTTCTTTTTATTTCTTTCTCTTTTCTTTTATTCCCTTAGGATCATGGCAAAATAATCAAGCCCTTGACTCAACACTAATCTTTATTATATAGCTCACGGACTCGATTACATAGAAGGATAATAAAGCAAAACTCACAACTAGATCATACTAAGAACTTCTATTCTACTAGATCAAGATATTACCAAAAAATCAAACTAAGAAAAACGGTAAAGATAAATGTGATGGTGATATGATACCGGGGCACTCCCCCAATCTTGGCAGTTGCCAAGTGGAGTGCCCATACCCATGTGGTTATGTCTCCTTTGTTGGTGAAGAAGGTGGAGTTATGGATGATGGATAGTCGCACATTGAGCGTAGGAGGTCTTCTAACTTGCGGATAATGCCCTTGAGTGCGACGATATGCTCCTTCAACAAAATATTTTCACGTGTGAGATACTTGTTTTGTATACGAGCTAACTCAATCATCTTGAAATCTTCGATCTTTGTTGGGGTAAGAAGATTGTGATCAAGTTGAAGGGTGTCTTCTGATGCGAGAACTTGGTCCTCCATAGCCTTCTTGATCCCTTCATCCTTGTTGATCTCCATGGGTTCTTCTCTCTTCAGCTCTATCTTTATTAGCCAAGCATCGTTGCCCTCATGGTTGGAGGAGGAGGGAGACGACATAGTGCCTGGACTTGACAACCCTGACAGAAAACAGCTCAAAACAAAGACAAGAGATTTTTGCGTGATACGAGAGTCAAAACCTCCGGGAGATTATATAATGAATTTTTACTGACCAAAATACGTGTCATGTACGAAAACAAAGTCCGGAGAGCACACGAGGTGCCCACGAGGTAGGGGGGGTGCGTCCACTAGGGTAGGGCATGCCCTCCACCCTCGTGGAGGCCTCGTGTCCTTCCCGGACTGCTACTTATTTTTCTATTTTTCTAAATATTCCAAAATGGAGAAATATTGCCTTAAAAACTGTTTTGGAGTCGGTTTACTTACCGTACCACATACCTATTCCTTTTTGGAGTCTGAAACGTTCCGGAAAGTGTCCCTTATGTATTCCTCTAGGGTTACGGTTTCAATAACATTGGTTTCAACATTTATGAGATTACCTGAGATATACCCAGCCCCACCATCCTGATGGTGTTGCTCATTCCTTCTTGGCGGTGGCGGCAGCGGAGGGAGCCCAGCATTGCCTTGAGGATGATCCTCACAAGGATGATCCCTCCAGGCGCCCTCGCGAGGCTGATCCTGCCAGCGGTCCTCACGAGGCCGGTCGTGCCACTCCTGGCATGGGCCACTGTCGTCCCAGCGTCCGCCACCACATCCTCCTCCTTGATCGTAGCCCCGGTCGCCGCGCTCGGGGCGTCAACCGAAGCGTGCTCTGCGAATGGCTCTGAGTTGTTGACATTCACTAGTGTTGTGGGTGTTCATGTTGTGGAAGGCGCAGAACGGAAGGCTGCTCTTGGATGACTCTAGTTGGTCTCTGCCACGCTTGGTGTCTGGTTCCGCTGCGAGCAGGGCTGCTCCCTTGCGCTTCACGTCCTTGGCCTTGGCTTTCTTCTCCTCTGGGTCCGCAGCAGGGTGCTCGAGGAGGGAGAGGTGCCCCTCCTCAGCTCTAGCACACTTGGTCGCGATGTTGAATAGCTCCAGGGTCGTGCACAACTCTTCATGGATGGCGAGCTCCTCCTTCATATTGACGTCGCGGACACCATCGGAGAATGCTGATATGATGGACTCGTCGGTCACCTTGGGGATCTTGATTCATGCGCTGTTGAAGTGCTGAATTTACTTCTGCAGGGTCTCCCCTGGTTGTTGCTTGATGTGGTGCAGGTCGCCCGCGACCCGGGGGTGGTCACGAGTGCCCTGGAAGTTGGTGATGAAGCGGTTCTGCATTTTGTCCTAGGAGGAAATTGAGCCTGAAGGCAGGTTCAGGAGCGAGGAGCGGGCGCCCTCCTTGAGAGCCATGGGAAACCAGTTCATCATGACTTTCTCATCGTCGTTGGCCGCTTCGATGCTCATCTCGTAGAGCTACAAGAACTCCGTGGGGTCGGGGGTGCCGTCATAGCCAGGAGGCAGATCCAGCTTGAACTTGCCCAGCCAGGCGACGCTACGCAGCTCGGGGGTGAAAGCGCGACAGTCAGCTGTGGTCACCGGGGCCAACCTTGGGGGTGGAGCTTGTTCTTGATGGGGTCCGCGCCCTGCCGCTATAGGTGGCGCGCGGTCTTGTCGCAGTAGCCGGTCCCGGCGTGGTGGTGCGAGGAGCGGCGGAGCATTTTCTTGCGGTCGAGGAACTTCTTGACAACTTCTTTCTTCATGCGCGGGTGCAAGACGCGGCGGGTTGCGTCGTGGAGCCGCGCGCCTTGGCACCAGGGCGCCGTCTTGGGGCAGAGGTGGTGGAGGCGCTCCGTGAGCTACATCGCCCGTAGCTGGCAAAGGGGAGGCGGAGAGAGGGACGGCGCAGGGGAGCTCCCTGCGGCGCGGACAAGCTCGGCGATGCGGTCGAGCCAGTCCTCGTAGAGGTCGTTGACCGGGCGGTTTCGCAGGAGCTCGTGCGCCATGAGGAGCGTGGCCCATGAGTCCATGGGAGGGCGACGTGCATGGGAAGAAGAACCGGCCGGGGTCAGCAATGGAGTGGCGGTGGGGCCGTCCCGCCGCACCGAGCGGTGCAGCGAGGATGCTTGCTCCTCGTTCCCCGTCGGGTTGGTGGCGGCGTTGACGATAGGCGATGGGGAACGATGAGGTGGCCCGCCGACGGGAGCCGTCTGAGCGATGTGGGCAGTGAGGGCAGCCCGGCGCTCAGCACGAGCACGGTGAGCGTCCGCCATGGAGACGGCGGAGCAACGGGGCACAGAGTGACGAAGGAAGCTTTGGTGCACCCCTACCTGGCGCGCCAAATGTTGGATCATGGGTTCCAGCAAAACCCTTGAGGTTCGAACACTTGGGTGTGTGCGAAGGTTTTCTCCCTATCGATCCACACCCTAGCTCTCTAAGATCTGGCGGACGAACTAGACGAACTCACAATACAAAGACACAAGATTTATACTGGTTCGGGCCACCGTTATGGTGTAATACCCTACTCCAGTGTGGTGGTGGTGGATTGCCTCTTGGGCTGATAATGAACAGTACAAGGGGAAGAACACCCTCCAGAGGTTGAGGTGTTCTTGTGCTCTCTTTTCGTTGGTGTGTGGTTGGGGATGATCTTGATGATCCGTTCTCGATCCGTCCCCCCTACTGTGGTGGCTAGTTCTACTTACACTACTAAGAAAAGGGCTATAGATGAAATTGACACTAATGGCGCCCCAGACACGTGGTGCGCCACTACTATATACTAATGGCGCACCATGTGCTGGTGCGCCATTAGTGTGGAAGACACTAATGGCGCACCAGACACATGGTGCGCCACTAGTAACAATTTTTTTTTCATTTTTCCAAACATACTAATGGCGCATCCAGGCACAGTGCGCCATTACTAGTTCTAACTAGTAATGGCGCACCAACAACCAAGTGCGCCACTACTATATTTTTTTTATTCTTTTTTTGCAAAACTACTAATGGCGCACTGTGGCATAGCGCGCCGTTACTAGTTTAAACTAGTAATGGCGCACTCTGCCATGGTGCGCCATTAGTATATACTTTTTTGGCAAAACTACTAATGGCGCACCACCAGCAGGTGCGCCGTTAGTATGTAGGGTTACTAATGGCGCATGAGTGGGTGGTGCGCCATAACTAACCTGGGGCTAGCTAGATATTTTGGACAACCACACCTACACCCTTACTTTCCCCACTTCATTCCCTCCACCTCCTTCTCCAAGCTTGTGTCGGCTGCCTCCTCCTCCTCATCAAAATTAAGTGGTTAAATTACCTTTTTTTTGATAGGTATGTAAGGGGAAAGCTATCTTTATGTTGTAGATCTACTTTTTTTCTCCCTAGCTCGCTCCAACAATGTGCACATGCACTTTTTGTGGCCTAGCTAGATCTATGTATGTTTGTGGTGTTGCATATATGTTTGTGTTTGCAGGTACCGGTATTTGAAATGCGATAGTGGCCAATATTTTGCCAGAATGTTGATTCATTTCCGTTTCAGCGAGAATTTTGGCACTATGCATTATTTTTGGTCCTATTTTTAGGGAAAGTCATGCCAAATTTTTTCTTGGTTCTAAAATATCGTTTTGTTCTACCCCGCAGGCGACCATGGTCCGCACGATGACCGAAGGCATCGTGAATAGGTTTTTGAGCTCCGCGAAGGCCGATATGCTTCAAAAGAACGAGACGGAGATAAGATGTCCGTGTCGAAGATGCAAGCTGAAGAGCCTTATTGCGGACCCGGATTCCGGGCAGGTGCGGGACCACCTACTCTTGCGTGGTTTCATGGATGGCTATCGGTGGCAAGGTGATGAAGATGAATATGAAGTCATCCATGGGGCCGGGCAAGAAATGAGGAAGGGCAGCAAGACAACCACCGCGGCTCGGGCGGGCGAAAAGACGAAGAATCTCCAGGACATGATCATGACGGTGATGTTGTACACAGTCATCATGTAGAAGATGCCGGACATGATGATGAGGAAGATCAAGACGAAGGGCATGATCATGAAGATGAAGATGCCGGAGCAGACGACGATGGAGGCCGGGTGCAGGACCCTCATATTCAAGAGTTGCTTCTCAAGCAGACGGATAACGCAAGAGCTACCGCCCGAGAGAAAGCCAAGCTTGATCAACTGGAGATAGACGCAGTTACTCCATTGTATGAAGGATGCAGGCCCAAGGATACCCACCTGAAAGTAACGCTCATGGATCTGGAGATGAAGGTAAAACACAAAATGACCGACGCATGCTTTGACGAGAACATGTCATTCTGGCACGAACGTCTTCCCAAGGGGAACAAGTGCCCAACCAGTTTCGAGGAGGCGAAGAAAATCATGTGTCCTCTGGATTTACCGCACGTGAAATACGATGTGTGCATGAACAATCGCATCATTTATCTGGACGAGCACGCGGAGTCTACCATATGTCCGGTGTGCGGCGTCAGTCGATACAAGAAGAGGAAGAAAGCTCCTCGAAAAGTGGTGTGGTACTTTCCGATCACTCCTCGTCTGCAGCGGTATTTCGCGGACCCTAAGGTAGCAAAGCTCCTGCGTTGGCATGCGGATAGGGAGGAGAAGAAGCAGGAAGATGACGGAAATGATCCGGAGATAAATAAAAAACACAAGATGCTGAGTCACCCTAAGGATGCGAGCCAGTGGAAAGCGTTGAACTTCGAAGACCCAGAATTTGGGAATGATCCAAGGAACATCATGCTGGGTGCAGTACCGATGGAGTCAATTCGTTTGGCAGCCAGAGAAGCACACATAGCACCTGGCCTGTGTTTGTGCGGATGTACAACCTCCCCCCTGGTTGTGCATGAAGAGGAAGTACATTCACACGAGTATGCTAATTGAAGGGCCGAAACAACTAGGGAACAACATCAATCTGTATATGGGGCTGCTGAAAGAGGAGCTAGACACATTGTGGAAAACGCCAGCCAATACGTGGGACGCCGCAGAGAAAGAATATTTCCCTATGAGAGCCGCACTGCTCACGACGGTGCACGACTATCTCGGTTATGGGTATCTCGCGGGGCAGGTGGTCCACGGATTTTCTGGATGCGTCAGGTGCATGGATGACACAACGTATCGCCAGCTAGATAGAGATCCTGGGTCTTCGAAAACCGTGTTCATGGGACATCGAAGGTGGCTTCGCGACGATGACCCGTGGAGGAAACGCAAGGATCTGTTCGATGGTGAAACCGAACCTCGAAGACGCCCGCGTACGAGGAGCGGCGAGGAAATAGACGAGCTGTTGAAAAATTGGAAAGATTGCCCACTACCGGGAAAGAAGCAAAAGACGCCAGAGCCAGGAAAGAAGCGAAAGGCACCAGAGCCGCTGCTGAAGGTATGGAAAACGAGGTCTGTTTTCTGGGACTTGCCATACTAGAAGATCCACCGTGTGCCTCACAGCCTTGATGTCATGCATATCACGAAGAACGTGTGCGAGAGTCTGCTTGGTACCCTGCTCAACATGCCAGAGAGGACCAAAGATGGGCTGAAAGCAAGGGAAGACTTGAAATCAATGGGCATCAGGCAGGAGCTTCACGCTAATGATGATGATGGTGATGAGGCGAAGCAGGACACAGAAAGTCGTCGCAAAGGCAAAAAGGCCAAGAAGACCGGAAATGACTACCCTCCCGCATGCTTCACTCTAAGTAAGGAGGAGATCGAGCAGTTTTTCACCTGCCTCATGGGAGTAAAACTTCCTTACGGTTACGCGGGGAAGATAAGCAGATACCTAGACCCAACGAAGCAGAAGTTCAGCGGGATGAAGTCTCACGACAGTCACGTGCTGATGACGCAGATACTTCCAGCTGCAATCAGTGGGATCATGGACGCACACGTCCGTGAAACGCTCTTTGGCCTATGCAACTTTTTCGACGTCATCTCTTGGATGTCGGTTGGCGTGAGGCAACTTAGAAGGCTACAGGAAGAGATCATGGTGATACTATGCGAGCTTGATATGTACTTCCCGCCCGCATTCTTAGACGTTATGGTGCATCTGTTGGTCCATATCATGGAGCATATCGTCCAACTCGGGCCGATGTTCCTGCACAACATGATGCCGTTCGAAAGGATGAATGGTGTCATCAAAGGATACGTTCGCAACATGTCACGTCCAGAGGGAAGCATAGCCAGGGGCTTTCTGACCGAAGAGTGCATCTCCTACTGCATGAATTATCTAGGCATCGAGAACCCCATTGGTCTGCCCGTCAAATGGCACCTCGGCAGGCTCGCTGGATGGGGTCACCGTGAGGGTCGCCACGAAATGCATGTCGACTTTGAGGGTTGACTCACCGGATTTGAAAGAGCAAACCTAGTCGCGCTACAACACATAGACGTGTTCGATCCTTGGGTGGTAGAATACAAAACCTTTATTGAGAAGATGTACAATGACCAAGGCCAACAGAGGACGGACGGAGATATAATCAAAGAGCACAACTCATGTTTCACGCGTTGGTTCAAGCAGAAGCTTTTGTCGTACCCTTTACATGAGGATTCTTCCGCGGAAGAACAACTTATATTCGCCTTGTCACAGGGCGCCGAGCACAACCTGATGACCAATGACGCATACGATATCAACAGCTACACATTCTACACCGAGGACAAGGACATGAAGAGCGATGGTTATCAAAACTCTGGGGTAACAATGGAATCCTACACCGGTAATGACAAGGACATATACTACGGAAGGATCGAGGAGATCTGGGAGCTGAGCTACGCTGGAGAGAAGGTCCCGATGTTCCGTGTCAGATGGGCCAAGAGCGTCATAAAAGAAGACCGGTATTTCACCACCATGGTTATACCCGAAGCCAAATCCAAGACCGCGGGCACAAACATCACCGTGAAAAATGAGCCATGGGTACTGGCCTCCCAAGTGGACCAATGCTTCTTCATTACAGACCCACCAAAGCCTAGTTGTGTTGTCATGAGGAGAGGCAAAAGGAAGATCATCGGAATGGATGGAGTCGCCAATGAGCAAGACTTTGACAAGTACAGCGACCCGAAGATCGAACATGATGACGACGATGAAGTAGCAGCATACACCACAAGAAGAATCAGGACCACCCTATCTAAAGGACGTCCGTTCAAGAGAAGAACTCCATTTGCGAAAAATAAGGGCAAGAAGATTGTGAACAGATAGATAGATAAGATCGATTGTATTTAAATTGTAGCCTTCATTTCTCGATTGTATTTCGACATATTCATAAATGTTTTTTCATGGGCACTTTTCGAATTCATGAATATTTTTCAAATTTGATGATATTTTATCATATTCATAAATGTTTTACCAATTCCCAAATGAATGCAACTAAAAATCCAAAAAAAGATTAGTTGTGCTTGGTTATATGTTACTCCCAAAAGCATATAAAGTTTGTCAAATTTGGACCTATGGATATTTAGTTATGATTTAAACAAGTTTGAACATATTTAAACACAAATAAATATCAAACAACATTTTAAATGTTGTTAACATGGCAACAAACTGCATATTATTTTTCTACATGAAATTCTGAGCATCTAGCATATGTGACATGTTATATTTGGATGCATGGATAAAAAGATATGTGCAAAGAAAAAAATGCATAAAAACAAAAATTGGGGAGCCTGGGAATCGAACCCAAGACCTCCTAGTGTGTGTGCTGCGTGCTGACCAGTCGGGCTAGTGTGTCTATTCTGATGGAGATACGGTTAGGTGGAATATAACCTGAGAGATCGAACTGTAATAAAAAAAATACTAATGGCGCACCAGGGGGAGGTGCGCCACCGCTGTCATCATACTTATGGCGCATTAGGGGGAGGTGCGCCATTGCTAACCCTCCCCCCACTCGACCTATTCCCCTCTGGCCTCTCTCCCTCCCTCGCCAGATCCCCCACTCGACCTAACTTTGCCTTGCTCCGCCCCAACCATACACCGCCGCCCCGCCTTGCTCCGCCCCCTCCGTCCGCCGCGCCTGCACGCCGTCAGCGACGCCGCCGCCTCTCATTCCCTGCCTTCTTCTCCCCTCTCCTTCCTTGCGACTGCGATTGTGACCAACCGTGAAGAAGCCGCCCGTCCAGGCCTAGATCGAGCCCCCCGCCTCCCCACCGAGTCCACCATGCACCACCGCGGGAGTCAGGGGCACCGAGATCCCCGCCGCCTGCTCGTACGATGGCATAGCCATCCCGCGCTCCTAGGCTCCCGCTTCGACGCCCACAAGGTCGCCGACCTCTTCCCGCAGGTTCGGTTCTGGAAAATTCCCATCCTCTCGCCTCATCCCACGCCGTACAAATTCAGAGTGATTCCTCCCTGCGTAGGAAGTATCAGTAGCCTCAATTGCTCCTCCCCCTCCCGCATCCCTCCACTCCCTGTCTCCATCTCCGGCGGCGATGACCATGGAGACCGGTCTCTATCCCCATCCCGGCCGGCATGTGGACAAGAGGAAGCCCAGCGTCGACCACCATCTCGCCCGGCAGCCGCAGCGACCACTATTCAGCAATCTCGTCCCCATCCCCATGTGGCCATGTGAAACAAGAAGATAGAGCTACAGGTGCAAGGGGATGGGGTCATAACCGGCGGTGACCCGGATGTGGCCATTATATTTTTTACTAAGTACAGTGCTTGTGTACGAGTAATTTGAGGAGTATCAAGCTGGATGCTTGCTGCCTTTTCCTGAAGCTCAGGTGCACCAAAAATATTCAGTGTTTGTCTTTTTTACTTAGTGATGAAATTAGTATACATGTTAGATAGGTGAAGTGGTACATTTGCTTGCGTATGAGTAATTTGAGGAGTAGTATCAAGCTGGATGCTCTATTCTGAATTTCAGTAGTATATGAGTTTCAAAGAAATCCCTGCGCATAAGCAGACTACATTGCTTCTTACGGAGGTGACCTGAGTGCTGCGAGTAGACTACTTGTGGATTGCTAATTAGATAGACTTTGTACACATGTGAGCAGATTTCAGTTTTGACTCATGTAGAACAAGGTATAATCTTCTTGAGAGTTCGTTCTAAAAAACAAAACAAAAAATAGCTATGCAATTCCAAAGTTTTTCATCAAAACATTATTTGGTATTCAAACCTCAGAGGCATAGGGCCAATTCGGTGAACAACCAAACAGGCGAGATTCTGAAAGCTTGGTGTAGAAAACTAGAAAAAACTGTTCTGCAACTGTTTTTTGTGCCATTAAGCATACTGCTTAGAGATTCAATTGGTTGATTTATGTGTATTCAGATGCTTTGTGTAATTTTACCTGTTATATCTGACAACTGTTTATTGTGGTTTTGATTTTGTTGCAGTGTTCTCAAGTATAACAACATAGTGGGATCATTTGTCAACATAGTGGGATCATTTTGCAGATTCTAGCAAACAACATAGTGGGATCATTTGTCAAGGCCAACATCAGAGTGCTAATTTACAGGTATAAATAGATAAAAGTTTCAAAGAGTAGCTCTTTTCTTACCAGCATCATGAAGATTGGGAATATTTTGTAGAAAACAAAAAGATGAGGAAACTGAATCTAAGGACCAGGGCTAAACCTCTGTACTTTACTGTCTTTAACATGGTATAAAATACCTGAACTGAATTTGTTAATAGAGCAGTGAAGTGTTCATGATCAAACAATACAAAAAAGATTCACCCTGCAATTTTGTGTTTAACAGAAACCAACACTCAATACTCAGGAGAACACCTACAAGTATCCATGATTACTAAGACCAGTTACATATCAGAACTTGCAAACATTTTATTACTTGTTGCATTGGAGGTTCATCTTGTCTTGAGGCAAACAAATCAGCATTGGAGGCTCATCTTTATTACATATCAGAACTTGCAAACAAATCTGTGAAAAAGAAATAACAAGCTTGTCTTGAGGCTCATCTTTCATATAGGTTATCTGTGTCGGTTGTCGGAGCATTGGAGGTTACTGCTGAGAGCTGTCACAACAGTGCGTGGCGTCAGTGATGGCCAAGCTGCTAGTTCAACTACTGGCCAACTAGTGGCCCTTGTTATCAAAGTAGTCTTGCCACATGTTCATAGTAATCTCCAACCATATTAGCAGTACTGAATAAAACCTGTCTTGTTTTATGGGAATGGTTGATTACCTTGATTATACTTACTGGATGGTTTATTTATAGTTCTTAAAATATGAAAATGAAAATTATTTGTATCCCTCGTTAAAGGTATTTCTAGCAAAACCTGAAATGCTAGATGGATTGATTTTTCTGAGCTGTTTGTGCTCCCTGCATCTTTCAGCTCTCATTTTCAGTGGAGTTGTTGAATTATATGCTCTTATTGGACATGTTTTACGTGTTGATCCATCAATTGATCACACTGAGAAAGACTTGTAAAGACGATGATCATGTCTCCGACCATTGTGTCATGATGAATTTGCAGGTACCCCGAGAGGCCCTTGAGTTTGCCGGAATGTCGATTAACTTTCGTTCCGGCAAATTCGGGTACTCCATATGTCCTATTTTCAGCAAAGGTCATGCTGAAATTTTCCGTGAATTTTAGCATGACTTTGCTAAAAATAGGACATATGGGGTACTTGCGACTAATGCATGGGCCGGGGTATCTTAGTACTTAGTTAAGTAGGATCAACTGCCCCGCCATTCTTGCTGCATTAAACCATAGGTGGCAATAGAGCCAAGTGACTAGGCCCAACTTAGAATTCTCCTTAGCATCGATAAACCCTAGATGATATAACCAACATAGGTGGCAATAGAGCCAAGTGATTAGTGCCAAGTGATTAGGCCCAACCTAGGGTACCTCGGCATCGATAAACCCTAAATGATGAAAACTTAACTTAGCATTTTAGGGTGCCTCGGCATCGACAAACCCTAAATGATGAAACCTTTGCTTTTAGGGTGCCCCGGTGTCGCGATGAGAACCTAAATGATGTACGCTTAGGCTTTTAGGGTGCCTCGGCGTCGACAAACCCTAAATGATAAAAGCTTAGCTTTTAGGATGCCTCGGTGTCGACAAACCCTAAATGATGAGACCATGATCTTGTTCCTTGACAATAATGAACTTTTTGACCAAACTTTTTTCCTATTTAGAGCGAAACATGGCCCACAACGATCAGGCCGACAGTTCGGGTGGCAAGCAATTCTGGGAGCTGTCCCAGGAGTTGGAGGAAGAACCTCACCGCTATGAGGACGCCACGGAAGACACCGATCCTGACTACACAACCCCTAGTGGCGTCGGGGATGACACCACTGATGATGGTGCCGCGGATGCCACCATTGTTGATGGCGGCGCACGCACAGATGGCAGCCAACCGAAGAGGCAACGGAAGGACTGGCGCCCGAGCGTGCTCGGCACCGTCAGGGAAGAATTTACTGAAGTGAACTCCGACGGGCATCCGACGGCGCCCAAAGAAGTAGTCAAGGGGTACTCGGTTCAGCTCGGGTGCATTCTCCAGAGCACCGTCTCGATCAACACCGAGAACCTAAGGCATAAGGACCGAGGGAATTTGCGCAGCCTCCTCTTCAGGAAGCTGCACAAACAATACAAGTTCCCCGCTGAGTTTGCAAACACACGCCTCTCAGGGAATAAAGTGAACAGTGACGCCCTCACGTGAATGAGCACGACCCTGTCTACTTGGAAAAGCACGGTGAAGGCAATGATTGAAAAAGGTGATAGTTATGAGAAGATCAAGGCGAAATATCCTTTGATGAGCGAAGATGACTACAAGGAGTTCAAGATCAAGCGCGAGAGCAGCGCAACCTCCGAATCAAGTCAGTGGGGGAAAGAAATGCGGAAGTTGAACTTACGGGTCCACCAACTCGGTCCCGACGGTTATAGAGTGGCGGAGCCTATATGGGACAAGGAGGACGCGGAGCGTGCCGAGCAAGGCCTACCGCCCCGCTTCGAGAAATACGGTGACAAGCAGACCAGGAACTTTCTCAGGGCCCGGTACAAGGAGGACCCGGTAACAAAGGAGCTTACCACGGATCCGAAGACTAGGGCGCTTGAGCTTGTTCTGGTAAGGAATACATCCCCCGCGTAATTAGCTCCATATGGTTGCATTCTAATTAATCCCCAATATTTCTAAATGGTTCACGTTCCTTGCGCAGGACAATGAACGCAGTAGCGCGGGGTCGTCTCAGAGCTCCCCTTTTGACACCCTTTAAATAGGGCATTGAACGTAATGAAAAACAAGGATAAGCTCAGTAAGCCGACGTTAGCTGGTCATGTGGACGGCAAAGTCTTGTCCACAAAATGGTCATCATACTATACCGCTGGTGGGCGAAAGGAGAAAAAGACCAGCTCGGAAAGCCAGTCGCGCGAGGTTGAAGCACTCAAGGCACAAGTGGCATGGATTCCGGAGATTGTCGAAGAGCAAGTGCAACAACAACTGGGAACGACGCTCAACGCCATGGTGCCTACGTTGATTCATGGGATGACGATGTGGATTGCGGGCGGCCAACAGGGGCCTCCCCCGGTTCCCAGCTTCACGGCCAGAAACTCACACGTGTAGGTGGCGCCATTGGTGTCTCCGGCGGAGGCGGTATTCGTGTCTCCGGCGCCGGCACGGGCATTGGAGCTTAATGCACCCGGGTGTACACCGGCTGGCACCTCGCCAGCAAGCGGCCCCTTCGTCAGTTGCACACCCGCAGTTGGCGGTGCCTCGACATTAGCCGAGCTCGACGGCATCACGGTAACTAAGGCTCTCGGCCGATGACTTAATCTCCTTGCCTTTGACTGGGCATCCCTGACGCCCTACATGTTTTCACAGGGCGCCGCTGATGTTCCTTGCACTCTCGTGCACTTCATGGGCGGCGAGTTGGTCGATGTCGCCAAGGGCAGAATCATTCAACCGGGCAACCCCGTGTTCCACGGTAATCCGATGCCACCCACAGTGTATAGGGTTGAAGTGGTTCGGGTGCTGCCAGGCTGCGACGAGCTGTTACCTCCGATTCGACCCGCTGGGGCCGACGAAGAAGATGAGATGACCCTCAGCGCCTGCGTAAGCTGGCCCCTGCTTTGGCCAAAGAGCCAAATTCGTTTGGGGATGGGGGACACCACCCCACAGACAAGACCGCCAGTCGTGCCGGCGCCAAGCCATGGCAAGAACGCCGCAACGCTACCGGACATGTCGGACATCCCTATGGCATAGGATCCGGACATGCATATGGCACATGATCCAGACGATGACGACAACGACGACGGTAAATTTACCAACATCGATAAGTACTTTGCCGAACATGGGTACGGTGACGAGTTTTGTGGGCCTCCTTCTCAAGAACCCAACCAAGACGACCGCGAACTAGCTAGTACGGCCGAGAAACCCAATTGCAATAGGCGTCGTCTGGCGTTCAGTTCTCAGGAGACGCCTCTAGCTGCCGCCTTCACCGAGCCTCAGATAGCTGAGGTGCGAAATATTATCAGCCCCAACACGCTCAAGAAGGCGGTCTGTGAGCAGAACTCGGTCCCATTTCAGCAGATCAAGAAGAAGGGATGGAAACGAAAGGCTAAAAAGGGTGCCGGTGCGAGCCAGCCGACACCGAGTACGATCCGTGCTCAGGACGGGCCACCTTCACCTAAGGATATCTCGATGGGGGTTCATGTGGTGGGTAGGGAGATGCTACCGACAAATATGCTCAATGCTGCAACCGATGCTATGCGGAGTCTGCATGACAGTGTTCTTTCTTTGGAGAAGCGGCATCTCAGAGAGAATGATGTGGCATACCCGGTTTTTGTGGCCAAGGTGCCAGAGGGCAAGGGCTTTGTGGATGGCACCATCGGTGGTACGATCGTCCTGCGGTTTGATGACATCTTTGCTATGTTTAACCTTCATCAGCTGCACTACACCTTCGTTCGGCTGTTTTCGCTGAGTATGGAGATGCAGATCATTAGAGACAAGACCCCGGACATCATGATAGTCGACCCCTTCTACATGAGTGCCAAGCTCTTGGGCAGCGGTGGGGACCGCCAAGTCACGAGTTCACACCTCGAAGGTGTCATTCTGGAAAACCCAGATAAGGATAACTTCCTCGTGTCTTACTTTCCTGAGTAAGTCATCCCTTAACCGCCCCGTAACATATGATTTCTTAGATTTCAATCGATTTTTTCTAACATTTCGTGTTCTATGCAGTGGCACACATTGCACACTCATCCTCTTAAGCCCGAAATATTCCATGGCCATGTATTTCGACCCAAACCGTGACTCCAAGATAGACTACACAAATATCAAGAAAGTTCTTGATGATGTTCTCCCCGGCAACGCCAAATCTGGAGGCACCTTCACCAGGCCAGTTCGTAGGTACGGCAGGCACGTGTTCGCCCACAATACTAAGTTCTGCTGCGTCAGGCAGCCGCCTGGCGGTCAGAAGGATGCCTACTACGCCCTCCATCACATGCGGGCGATCGTACGGGACCATCATCACCTTCTGCTACCAGATAATCTCAAAGATTGGGCCATGAGCTTGTCGGCAATCTAGGACGCTGACATCAGACAAGGATTCTTTCGCATCCAGTCGGAGTTTGCGGAAATCATCCATCAAGATGTCCTTCATAACTCGGGGCAGTTCTACCTCAGATATCAACCGTCCAACAGTGAGATAGATACAATGCTACAAATGCAGGCTGACAACGCCCACGATTTCATGACCATCACGATAGAAGGCGGCTTCATCCACGCTCCGGTCCCATGAGTCGAGTCGAAAGTAGTGATGCTATGTGTAGTTCTGAAACATTGATTGGCTCATGTTGTAATTAAACTTTAATGAATTGTATGTCTCTTTGGATTGGACAGTCGTTCAACTTAGATGTAATCGATGCTATTTATTAGTAGGACCATGAATCGTGCTATTAATGTCTTGCTTTTCTCTTCTGATCCTTTTGTTGCATACTTATATATTGCTCATGTATTGTCTATTGTTTGGCTTGTGCATAGAGATGCCGTCGTATGTCGTGTACAAGGGTAAGGTTCCCAGAGTCTACGACGACTGGAAGGAGTGTCGAAGACAGGTTCACCGTTTCAGCGGTAACAGTTACAAAGGGTACACCACTAGGACGGAGGCGGAATCTAGATACGTTCGCTATCTAGCGGGAGAGAGGAGGGAGCATTGGAGGAACCGGATGAAGACCAGTTTCATCGCGATGATGCTCATCGTGATGACCGCAGCTCTCTTCTATGTGATGGTAGTTTAGATGATCGATGTCGACTTGTAATGTGAAGACAAACTCGCTACTCACGGTCTCGAGACTTGTAATGTTCTATCTTTGTTCGGTCTTTTGAATTCGGATACTGACATGATGAATTGTATTCGGAGACTAATCTTCTATTATATTCGATGAATCTGCTGTTGCTGTGTGGTGCTATCTATATTTTGTCCAATAATATATTTTGTAACCTGTGCAAAAATCAGAAAAGTAAAAAAATAAAATCTAATATTCATAATAATGGCGCATCATCTCAAAGTTTGCCATTAGTATGCCGAAGGATACTAATGGCGCATCGCTACATAGTGCGCCATTAGTATGCCAAAAGATACTAATGGCACATCACCCCACAGTGCGCCATTAGTATGCCAAAGCACATGGGTAAATATGGCCCCCCTGGGAGGCATACTAATGCCGCATGTTGGTCTATACTAATGGCGCACCCGTGGTGCGCCATTAGTATATAATACTAGTGGCGTGGTACTAGTGGCGCACCAGTAGTGCGCCATTTGTAGGCAAAACTGGTGCGCCACTAGTAGGCCTTTTCCTAGTAGTGTTATATAGGCCATGGTCCTCTCCCCAAATATTGAGCGGGAAGGGAGCCGACAACGGACAATTTGAAAGGGGACAACTAGTACAGCTTATCCTGACAAAAGCGGTCTTCGCCTGCAAAAGGCTCTGGTGATGACGCCGTCTTGGGCTCCATGGTAACCTCCGTCTTTCCGTACTACTGGTCTTGGTCTCATTGCACCGATATGGAAACCTTTCCTTGATGCCTCGATACTCCGTGCCTGCGCTTGCCCCGTTGGCACCAAAGAGGAAGCAAGGACACTGCATCCTGGCGCCCGCCTGGCCTCGATCGTCATGGCTCACGTCACGAGTACCTCGCGAGGTTTTCCTTACCTTGATCTCTCCGCCCCTCGTGAGCCTGCCTGGTGAGGCCGCTCCTGAGGAGGTCTTGCATCATTCGCCTTACGAGGCTTGGCCCCTAGTGAGGGTCCTGAATGCCTTGTCGATGAAGATGGGTCGTACAGGCCTGCTAGCTCAGCCACGCCGTGGGCCGTAGGCAGGCAAGTCTGGGGATCCCCGTTCCTAGAATGCCGACAGCATCCATCGGGTAGGGCATGGTATGCTTGCTCAGGAAGCATGACAGGATGCAGAGGCTTTTGAACGAAGCCCTGGTGGGAGGAGATGATAGCTCTGGGGAGTTCAAAATCATTATGGAGAGATAGTTGATGACAGTCGAGATTAAGGGGCATGGCGCACCAGGGTGCCACCGAATTAAGAGGACTTGGGTGCGGCAGTAATCCTTGGTGGGGAGAAGCGAGATGATCTCCTAAGGATGGCATCCGGGAGATCGTTGATGTGTTCCACCCGTGATTCTACGAGTTTCTGTGATCCGGTGGGGGCGGGCTCGCCGCTTCTCCCCACGCTGCCGGGTGCGGGATCTACAACAGGCGTCCCCACTGGCAGGAGCCTCATCTTCTTGGTCTGGGGTCAGCTGACTCCATTTTCCTCGAGGGCGTTGCGTCGAACTAATATGTCTCCGTCGTATCTATAATTTTTTATTGTTCCATGCAAATATTATACAACTTTCATATACTTTTGGCAATTTTTTATACTAGTTTTGGGACTAACATATTGATCTAGTGCCCAGTGCCAGTTCCTGTTTGTTGCATGTTTTTTGTTTCACAGAAAATCCATATCAAATGGAGTCCAAACAGGATAAAAACTGACGGAGAATTTTTTTGGCATATATGTGATTTTTTGGAATAAGAAACAACGCGAGACGATTCCCGAGGGGGCCACGAGGCAGGGGGCGTGCCCCAGGGGGTCAGGCGCGCCCTGGGCCCTCGTAGCCACCCCGTAAGGCGGTTGGTTCCCTTCTTTCACCGCAAGAAAGCTAATATCCAGATAAAAGTCATGTCCAAACTTCAGCCCAATCGGAGTTACGGATCTCCAGAAATATAAGAAACAGTGAAAGGGCAGAATTTGAAACGCAGAAACAGAGAGAGAGACAAAGAGACACATCCAATCTCGGAGGGGCTCCCACCTCTCCCATGCCATGAAGGCCATGGACCAGAGGGGAAACCCTTCTCCCATCTAGGGGGAAGGTCAAGGAAGAAGAAGAGGAAGCGGGGCTCTCTTTGTAACACCCTCGATGCGACTATATCTCCCACGTGTCGAGGCACGACTTAGAGACATAATCGCATTGAAGGCATATGTCGCAAGTTAGGCAATCTTCACAACATCCCATGTAATATACATAATAAAGGGGAGATAACAATAGTTGGCTTACACTCGCCACGTCAATCAAGTACATAAATAACATTACATCATCCAAACACTCATGGCCCGACTACGGCGCCAAAATAAAAGATAACCCAACAAGCGACACGGTCCCAATCACCCCCAACTGGGCACCACTACTGATCATCGGGAAAAGAAACATAGTAACGTTGAGAGTCTTCGTCGAACTCCCACTTGAGCTCATACGTGTCTCCTGGAGCGGAATCATCAGGCCCTGCATCTGGTGTAATAGTAATCTGTGAGCCACAGGGACTCAGCAATCCCGCACCCTCGAGATCAAGACTATTTAAGCTTATATGTATGGCAAGGTAAAATTAAGTGGAGCTGCAGCAAGCGACTAGCATATATGGTGGCTAACTTATTCGCAAAAGAGAGCGAGAAGAGGAGGCAAAGCACGAGCGAGAAACTAGAGAACAACCTGCGCAAACATTACTCCAACACCTTGTCCACTTCCCGGACTCCGCCGAGAAGAGGCCATCACGGTAACACACTCAGTTGATCCATTTTAATTAAGTTAAGGTTCAAGTTATCTACAACCGGACATTAACAAATTCCCATCTGCCCATAACCGCGGGCACGGCTTTCGAAAGTTCAATCCCTGCAAGGGAGTCCCAACTTAGCCCATGACAAGCTCTCACGGTCAACGAAGGAATAGACCTCCTCCTAAGACGTTCCGATCAGACTCGATATCTCGGTAATTCAAGACACTTCGACAGGTTAAAACAAGACCAGCAACACCGCCCGAATGTGCCGACAAATCCCGATAGGAGCTGCACATATCTCTTTCTCAGGGCACACTCAGATTGTCCTAGGTACGGGTAGGCCAGCCGAGAGTTGCCCCTGGTGGCCACCGGTAGCTGACAGTTTGGACCAACACTCAGAGGAGAACTGGCCCGGGGGGGTTAAAATAATGATGACCCTTGAGTCTGCAGAACCCAAGGGAAAGAAAAGGCTAGGTGGCAAATGGTAAAACCAATGTTGGGTATTGCTGGAAAAGCTTTAATCAAGGCGAACTATCAAGGGGTTCCCATTATAACCCAACCGCGTAAGGATCGCGAAATCTGGGAACATAACACCGATATGACGGAAACTAGGGCGGCAAGAGTGGAACAAAATACTAGGCGAGAGGCCGAGCCTTCCACCCTTTACCAAGTATATAGATGCATTAAGATAACATAGCAATATAATAATATCCCAACAAGTAAATAAAGGTTCCAACAAGGAACGGTCTTCAATCTTCACCTGCAACTAGCAACGCTATAAGAGGGGCTGAGCAACGCGGTAACATAGCCAATCGACGGTTTGCTAGGACATGGTGGGTTATAGGTTTGACATGGCAATTTGGGAGGCTTGAAAGCAAATGGTAGGCATCGTAGCAATGGCATAGCAAAAGAGCGAGCAAACTAGCATAACAAAGATAGTAGTGATTTCGAGGGTATGATCATCTTGCCTGCACAGTTGTCAGAGTTGACTGGATCCTCGAAAGAAAACTCAACGGGCTCCTTGTTAGCGAATTCGTCTCCCGGCTCTACCCAAACAAGACAAACAAGCAACAAGGATACAATCAACCACGTGCAAGGATCAAGCAATATGATGCAATGATGATATGCTATGCGGGATGCGAAATGCAAGATATGACAGGAAAAGCATGAACCTGGCCTCAACTTGGAAAACCAAGTGTGCCACTGGAAAGATGATATGAAATCGCTTGAAAACGATATAAAGAACGCCAGAATCGGAGTTACGGTTTGGAAATGGCAATCGATTCAAAAATGATACCGGTCTGCGATTTACAGCAAGTAGCCATCTAAATGCAATGAGATGAACATGCTACAGCAACAAAACAAGACAACAAAATACATGGTAGGGATGCATACAAGATGCTTAACAAAAGTCTAGCACTGAGCTACGGCCAATTCATCCATTAACAGGTTCAAACAAGCATGGCAAAAATGCATATGACAAACATATCTCATACTTAGTGAAATCAACACTTGTCTGGAATTTCAGATCAGGTAGCCCACTTCGGAGCAACAAAACTACATGCTACAGGACCTGATCATGACAAAGTAAAGCATGGCATGGAGCTACTCAAAGAGCTTAACAAAAGTCCCTTAATGACCTTGAGCCAAAAGGGATCAGAAAATACAATTGCAAGGATGTGAACATAGCAAAAACATAATCAGTTTTCAGACTTTGTGAAAACTGACACATGCTGAAAACAGATATCAAGTAGGCATGTTTACGAGCTCGATGCACTCACTACGGTGCAAGTCATGGAAAGACAAGCATACACCCATCAAGAAGGCACAAAATTCAAGCTATACATGGCAAGAATAATAACATAGCATGCACGGATCAACTACAACATCATCGGCAAAATTGCAAACAAGTTGACAATCTGCCCAGATTCACAAAGTAGCAAAAGTAGAGCTCGATTGACTCAAGCAAGGTTGCTCCATAATTGCAAGCAAAGACATGGATGGATAGATCACTACAAGACTAACAAAACATCCTTACTGATCATCCTCAAACGAGGCACGGATCACTAGGAAACAACAAGAACATATGGCATCATGAGATAAACAGATCAAGGACTTAGTGGAATTTCTAAGTCCCTGAAAACAGAATTAGCAAGTGTACTACTTTGCAAGCTTGCACAAGTCACCACACACATCACAAAAATACATGGGTTGCACCTCTGGAAAGATGACCAAACTTTTAACAAAACATATGTAGAACTCATGGCCATAGCATGCACACATTAATCATAGCAAAAATGACAAAAAGCTAAATGGAGTAGCAGATCTGACAATTATCTCAAGTAGCCCTCTTCTAACAACATTTCAGACATCAAGATGAACTCAAATGAAAATGATGCAATGGAATGAAATGATTTACTCTCTGAGATGAACATTTTGATATGCTATATGCATGAATCGGAGCTACAGATGCAAAGTTACGGAGCTACGAACATAAGCTCTTGAACTAAAAATATCTGGGACTTAGACGAATTTGACCTAGGTTTTTGGATCTAGATCTCGCGCATGGGAATCGAGGCGGCCGCGGATGACTGTTCACGGTGGGGACGAGGACGGCAGCCAGCGAGGGCGAGGTCGCCGGTGGCCGGGGCCGGCTGCGCAGGGGCCCGCGGCGGCCGGAGCTGGGGCCGGCCGGCGTCGCGGGGCCGGGCCAGCGTCGAGGCGGACCGCGGCGGCGGCGGCTTGGTGCGGTGGCGGCGCGGGTAGGCGGGAGGCGGCGGCTGGCGGCGCGAGGCGGCGTGGGCAGGCGGGAGGCGGCGGCAGCGCGGCGCGGGCCCGAGTGGTGGGGGGAGGGCCCGCGATGGGCCGCGGTGGGCCGGCGAAGGAGGCGGCGCGGGGAGGCCATGTGGCAGCCCCTCAGTGGCTGCGGGCGGCGGCGGCGTTCGTCCGGCGAGAAACGGACATGTCCGGTGCGCGCGAGGGGATTTTCTAGGGCTTCGGGGAGGAAGGAGATCCGAAAACGGAGGGGTTCTTTAAATAGAGGTAGAGGGAGCTAGGAGAGTCCAAATGAGGTGCGGTTTTCGGCCACGCGATCGTGATCGAACGCTCTAGATGATGGAGCAGAGTTAGGTGGGTTTTGGGCCAAATTGGAGGGGTGTTGGGCTGCAACACACAGAAAGCCTTTTCGGTCCCTCGGTTAACCGTTGGAGTATCAAACAAAGTCCAAATGATACGAAACTTGACAGGCGGTCTACCGGTAGTAAACCAAGGCCGCTTGGCAAGTCTCGGTCCAATCCGGAAATGTTTAATCCCCACACATGAAAGAAAGCTAGAAATGGCCACCGGAGGAGAACGAAACGCCGGAATGCAAAACGGACAACGGGGAAAATGCTCGAATGCATGAGACGAACACGTATGCAAATGCAATGCACATGATGACATGATATGAGATGCAAGACAACGACAACAACACACGGAGACAAAGACCCGAACCCGAGAAATAAATATAACTTAACGCCGGAAACGGCAAGAGTTGGAGTACAAATTGGAAAGTTACACCCGGGGTGTTACAACACTCCACGACAATGAAAGGATCTCGTCCCGAGATCTAGGACTGAAAGAACGCCGGGTACTCAGAACGGAGGTGATCCTCACATTCCCAGGTAGCTTCACGGTCGAAATGGTGTGACCACTTGACTTTGAAAATTTTGATTTACTTGTTGCGAGTCTTGCATCCAGTCTCTTCAAGAATAGCAACTGGGTTCTCACGATAGGAGAGATCTTCTTGGAGCTCAATGTCCTCGAAGTTGACGGTGCGGTCAGGAGTCTTGAAGCACTTTCGAAGCTGAGAGACATGGAACACGTCATGAACATTTGCAAAGTTTGAAGGACGCTCGAGTTGATAGGCGAGGTCGCCTCTCTTGCTGACAAACTTGAAAGGTCCCACGTCTCTGGGGGCAAGCTTCCCTTTGATACTGAAGCGACGAGTACCTTTCATAGGAGAGACACGGAGGTAAACATGATCTCCGATCTCGAAAGGCAAATCACGGTGCTTACTATCATAGTAGCTCTTCTGACGGGATTGGGCTGCTTTGAGGTTATCACGAATGACTTTGCACATTTCTTCTGCCTCTGTGATTAAGTCATTACCCAAAAGCTGACGTTCGTCGGTTTCAGACCAGTTGAGAGGGGTATGGCACTTCCTGCCATACAGAATTTCAAAAGGGGCCTTGCCCGAACTTGCTTGAAAACTGTTGTTGTAGGAGAATTCAGCATAAGGAAGACAATCCTCCCACTTCATGCCGAAGAAGATCACACAAGCCCTGAGCATATCTTCAAGAATCTGGTTGACACGCTCGACTTGACCGCTAGTTTGAGGATGGAAAGCTGTACTGAAGCGGATGTTCGTGCCCATGGCCTTCTGAAAAGAATCCCAAAACTTCGAGGTAAAGATGCTGCCACGGTCTGAAGAGATCACTTGAGGAATACCGTGCAGAGATACAATACGAGAGGTATAGAGTTCCGCCAGTTGAGCTGCAGTGATCGACTCTTTAATAAGCAGAAAGTGAGACACTTTGGTGAGTTTGTCGATGACAACGAATATAGCATCATTGCCACGCTTGGACTTTGGAAACCCAGTCATGAAGTCCATTTCAATGTGGTCAAACTTCCATTCTAGAATGGCAAGAGGTTGGAGGAGACCAGCTGGCCTTTGGTGTTCTACCTTCACTCTTCTGCAGACATCACATTCATTCACGAATTGAGCGATCTCGCGCTTCATTCGAGTCCACCAATAAGCTTGCTTGAGGTCCTGATACATCTTCGTGCTCCCAGGGTGGATGGAGAGGAGAGAATTGTGAGCCTCGTTCATGATCACTTTACGGAGGTCACCTTTGGGTACAACAATACGATCCTCGAAGAAGAGAGTGTCCTTGTCATCAAGGCGGTAGCACTTGTACTTGGACTGACTCTTGGCAATCCCAATCTTCACCTTTTTCACCATAGCATCAAGAAGCTGGGCTTGGCGAATCTGGTCTTCCAAGGTAGGAGAGACTTGAAGGTTGGCGAGGAAACCTTGAGGAACAATTTGCAGATTAAGTTTGTGGAAAGCTTCACAAAGCTCGGGTTGATAAGGCTTGAGAATCAGACTGTTGCAGTAAGCTTTCCTGCTCAATGCGTCAGCAATCACATTGGCCTTGCCTGGAGTAGACTCGATACTCGGATTATACTCTTGAATCATTTCGACCCATCGAGTTTGCCTGAGGTTGAGATTAGGCTGAGTGAAGATGTACTTGAGACTCTTGTGATCAGTGAAAATGTCCACTTTTCTTCCCAATAGAAGATGTCTCCAAGTCAAAAGAGCATGCACAACTGCCGCCAACTCGAGATCATGAGTGGGGTAGTTCTTCTCATTAGGCTTCAACTGGCGAGAGGTATAAGCAACAACTTTCTTCTCTTGCATCAATACTGCGCCAAGACCTAGGAGAGAGGCATCACAAAAGACCTCGTACGGTTTGGATTCATCAGGCAGAGTCAGAACTGGAGCAGTGATCAATTTCTCTTTCAAAGTGTTGAAAGCAATGTCACACTCCGGAGACCAAACGTACTTGATGTGCTTCTGGAGAAGATTTGAGAGAGGCTTCGCGATCTTAGAAAAGTTTTCAACGAATCTTCGGCAATAGCTTGCGAGACCGAGGAAGCTACGGAGTTGCTTCACGTTATGAGGAGGTTCCCAATTCACAATTGCAGACACCTTCTCAGGGTTCACGGCAATACCCTTGGCAGATATGATATGACCAAGATAAAGAACCTCATCGAGCCAAAATTCACATTTGGAGAACTTGGCGTAGAACTGATGTTCCCTTAGCTTATCGAGTACCAAACGCAAGTGCTTGGCATGATCTTCCTTGTTCTTCGAGAAAACCAGAATGTCGTCGAGATAGACCAAAACGAAGTCATTGGTGTAGGCGTTGAAGATGAAGTTCATCATGCGAGAGAATGTCGGAGGAGCGTTGACGAGGCCAAAAGACATGACAGTGTATTCATATGAACCAAAGCTTGTCCTGAAAGCCGTCTTTGGAATATCTTGCTCACGGATTCGAATCTGATGATAACCCATGCGGACATCAAGCTTGGAGAATACTTGAGCACCCTTGAGTTGTTCGAACAGCTCATTGATGTTGGGAAGTGGATATTTGTTCTTGATGGTCTTCTTGTTCACTGGACGGTAATCAACACAAAGTCGGTCCATTCCATCCTTCTTCTTCACAAAAAGAACACCACAACCCCACGGAGAAGAACTAGGCCAGATGAGACCCATTTTCTCTTGAATATCGAGTTGCTTCTTCAGCTCCTTCAACTCTTCAGGTCCGAGCTTGTAAGGACGCTTGCACACAGATTCCGTGCCAGGCTCAAGATCAATAACAAATTTGACTGGCGTGCGGAGGCATTCCTGGAAGCTCTTCTGGAAAGACGTCTTGATATTCGCAAATGACTGGAATTTGCGAGATAGCATCCAGTTCACCCTTCTCATTGAGAGAAAACAGACGGATGGTATCATCATGAGTGGAAAAGACTATTACATCCTCAGACGAATGAGTCAATTGAATCTGCCTTGCAGCACAATCAAGCTGAGCCTTGTGCTTAGAAAGCCAATCCATTCCGAGAATAAGATCAATATCCGAGTTACCAAGAACCACAGGAGAAGAGAGAAACTTGTAGTCACCCAACGTAATAGAGACATCCGGGACGCAATTGTTAGAAGTCATTTGCTTGCCCGGAGACACAATCTTCAATGGAACAGGAAACCTTTCGGTCACAAAATCATGCTTGGTCACAAATGGTGTTGAAATAAAAGAAAGCGATGCACCAGTGTCAAAAAGAACTTTTGGAGGAACATTGTTAACAGGAAGGTTACCCATGATCACATCTGGTGAGTCCTCTGCCTGAGCTGCATTCAGCAAATTGACCTTGGCGTGCTTGGGGTTATGCTTGACCATAGCTGTACTTGCCGATCTGATAGGAGGAGGAGGAGGAAGACGCCTCTGGTTGAGACACTTGTTGGCATAGTGACCCTTCTGTTGGCACTTGTTGCACGTGACCTCTGAAAGCGGACGGTGATACGGAGCACTCGATCTTGGAGCTTGAGACAAAGTCTTGTTCTGAAAGCCAGGGTTGGGTGGGTGTGAAGAACCAATACCACCTTTGCTCTTCTGCTGATACGGCTGACGGAACGGAGGAGGAGGAAGCCAATACTTCTGCTACTTGGCCACTTGAGTAGAGGAAGAAGGAGTAACATCTCTGGCTCGCTTCTTGGAAGCATCACACCTCAGCTGAGCAGCCTCTTGCTTCAGTGCCATGTTGTAGAACTCATCGTATCTCAAGGGCTCGAAGAGAACAAGAGCTAGCTGGATTTCTTCTCTGAGACCACCCCTGAACTGGTATATCATGCTCTTCTCATCAGGTACGTCCTGCTTGGCAAAGCGGGCGAGCTTCTGGAACAACTTTTTGTAGTCATAGACAGACAAAGAGCCTTGCTTCAGATTGTGGAATTCCTCATGCTTGCTTTCAACCACGCTCTGAGGAATATGATGAGCTCAGAAATCTCGACGGAAATCATCCCAAGTGATAACACGTCCACCTCTGGAGTCCTTGTACTGCTAGAACCATTCTGCAGCTTGATCTTTGAGTTGGAAGGAAGCGAACTTAACAAAGTACTCAGGCCTGACATTACTGCACTCGAAATGCTTGCACAGATCCACAAGCCAATTGTCAGCATCGGTTGCCTCAACACAATTGCTGAAAGTCTTTGGCCCGTTAGCAAGGAACTGGTTGAGTGAAGCAAAGTGATTCTGATTGCTGCCTTGATTCCCTTGGTTGCCTTGATTGCTCTCTTGAAGAATTTGCATGATCAACTGTGTGTTTGCATTGGTTGCGGCCATCACAGCTTGCCATGCCTCCGGAGGAGGTGGAGGTGGTGGCGGATCAGGATTCGGAGTCGTGCGCGTTGGAGGAGCCATCCTGAAGAGGTTGACGTCCATTAGCACATTGATAGATAAATATTGAAGCTGAATCCAACGGAATGAAAATTGCCACATATAGTCTTCACATCCGAACAAAATGAACGAATGCATTTCTCTTGAAATGGTCACATATCCATAAATTGAGAATCCACGTAGAATTAAGGTAGAGAAATAAATCAGCAAGGTACGGATCAAGAACGAATAATCGGTAAGAAATCCCAATCTCAAACCAATATCCGTGGAAGAAGAACTAAAGCTACTAGAATTCCCACCTATGAAACTCCCGAACCTTTTCGGTTATGCAATCAGGTGTTGGGGATACACGGGAAGCATAATATCTCACCCAAACTAGCAAATCCTACATCCAGCTGTATCCATCCTTCAACACATAACCAAGAAAAACTTTGGAAACCATCTACCTCAACCTTCGAAAAGCATCCGTTATACAAGTTATGGCGATACTCCCGAACTCCCGCCCCAGTACTGGGTGGCGTCGAGGTTATCTCACCAACGAACTGCATAAAAGAGATTTTCTATGTCGGCGTACTAAACTCAGGTATTCCAGAACTGCAACAATAAAATTATGATGACAACACCTTAGAGCTCAACTCCCCGGGACACTTCCACAAAACCCCTGACAGGAGGCACCAAGACAATGTTCTCATCATAAAACCATCGGAACGATTCCAAGATACCCGCGTGATCCTAAAATTTTTTTTAGTGAAATTTGAGAAGAGAAGAGTCAAAACTCTACGTCAGGATGCCTTACCAGAGTGATGAGGATACTGGGAAGTAAAAAGAATTCCTAAACTCTCCGATATATAATTCCTAATGACTCAAAACATTTTTCTAGACGCAACTCGGCCGCTAAAAACGATCAAGCAATGGGGCTCCTAAGGTCGGGGAAGGCTCTGATTACCAACTTGTAACACCCTCGATGCGACTATATCTCCCACATGTCGAGGCACGACTTAGAGCCATAATCGCATTGAAGGCATATGTCGCAAGTTAGGCAATCTTCACAACATCCCATGTAATATACATAATAAAGGGGAGATAACAATAGTTGGCTTACACTCGCCACATCAATCAAGTACATAAATAACATTACATCATCCAAACACTCATGGCCCGACTACGGCGCCAAAATAAAAGATAACCCAACAAGCGACACGGTCCCAATCACCCCCAACTGGGCACCACTACTGATCATTGGGAAAAGAAACATAGTAACATTGAGAGTCTTCGTCGAACTCCCACTTGAGCTGATACGCGTCTCCTGGAGCGGAATCATCAGGCCCTGCATCTGGTGTAATAGTAATCTGTGAGCCACAGGAACTCAGCAATCTCGCACCCTCGCGATCATGACTATTTAAGCTTATAGGTATGGCAAGGTAAAATTAAGTGGAGCTGCAGCAAGCGACTAGCATATATGGTGGCTAACTTATTCGCAAAAGAGAGCGAGAAGAGGAGGCAAAGCACCAGCGAGAAACTAGAGAACAACCTGCGCAAACATTACTCCAACACCGTGTCCACTTCCCGGACTCTGCCGAGAAGAGGCCATCACGGTAACACACTCAGTTGATCCATTTTAATTAAGTTAAGGTTCAAGTTATCTATAACCGGACATTAAAAAATTCCTGTCTGCCCATAACCGCGGGCACAACTTTCGAAAGTTCAATCCCTGCAGGGGAGTCCCAACTTAGCCCATGACAAGCTCTCACGGTCAACGAAGGAATAGACCTCCTCCCAAGACGTTCCGATCAGACTCGGTATCTCGGTAATTCAAGACACTTCGACAGGTTAAAACAAGACCAGCAACACCGCCCGAATGTGCTGACAAATCCCGATAGGAGCTGCACATATCTCTTTCTCAGGACACTCAGATTATCCTAGGTACGGGTAGGCCAGCCCAGAGTTGCCCCTGGTGGCCACCGGTAGCTGACAGTTTGGACCAACACTCAGAGGAGCACTGGCCCGGGGGGGTTAAAATAATGATGACCCTTGAGTCTGCAGAACCCAAGGGAAAGAAAAGGCTAGGTGGCAAATGGTAAAACCAATGTTGGGTATTGCTGGAAAAGCTTTAATCAAGGCGAACTATCAAGGGGTTCCCATTATAACCCAACCGCGTAAGGATCGCAAAATCCGGGAACATAACACCGATATGACGGAAACTAGGGTGGCAAGAGTGGAACAAAACACTAGGTGAGAGGCCGAGCCTTCCACCCTTTACCAAGTATATAGATGCATTAAGATAACATAGCAATATAATAATATCCCAACAAGTAAATAAAGGTTCCAACAAGGAACGGCCTTCAATCTTCACCTGCAACTAGCAACGCTATAAGAGGGGCTGAGCAACGCGGTAACATAGCCAATCGACGGTTTGCAAGGACATGGTGGGTTAGAGGTTTGACATGGCAATTTGGGAGGCTTGAAAGAAAATGGTAGGCATCGTAGCAATGGCATAGCAAAAGAGCGAGCAAACTAGCATAGCAGAGATAGTAGTGATTTCGAGGGTATGATCATCTTGCCTGCACAGTTGTCAGAGTTGACTGGATCCTTGAAAGCAAACTCAACGGGCTCCTCGTTAGCGAACTTGTCTCCCGGCTCTACCCAAACAAGACAAACAAGCAACAAGGATTCAATCAACCACGTGCAAGGATCAAGCAATATGATGCAATGATGATATGCTATGCGGGATGCGATGCGGGATGCGAAATGCAAGATATGACAGGAAAAGCATGAACCTGGCCTCAACTTGGAAAACCAAGTGTGCCACTGGAAAGATGAGATGAAATCGCGTAAAATGATATAAAGAACGCCGGAATCGGAGTTACGGTTTGGAAATGGCAAGCGATTCAAAAATGACACCGGTCTGCAATTTACAGCAAGTAGCCATCTAAATGCAATGAGATGAACATGCTACAGCAACCAAACAAGACAAAAAAATACATGGCAGGGATGCATACAAGATGCTTAACAAAAGTCTAGCACTGAGCTACGGCCAATTCATCCATTAACAGGTTCAAACAAGCATGGCAAAAATGCATATGACAAACAGATCTCAGACTTGGTGAAATCAACACTTGTCTGGAATTTCAGATCAGGTAGCCCACTTCGGAGCAACAAAACTACATGCTACAGGACCTAATCATGACAAAGTAAAGCATGGCATGGAGCTACTCAAAGATCTTAACAAAAGTCCCTTAGTGACCTTGAGCCAAAAGGGATAACAAAATACAATTGCAAGCATGTGAACATAGCAAAAACATAATCAGCTTTCAGACTTAGTGAAAACTGACACATGCTGAATACAGATATCAAGTAGGCATGTTTACGAGCTCGATGCACTCACTATGGTGCAAGTCATGGCAAGACAAGCATACACCCATCAAGAAGGCAAAAAATGCAAGCTAGACATGGCAAGAATAATAACATAGCATGCACGAATCAACTACAACATCATCGGCAAAATTGCAAACAAGTTGACAATCTGCCCAGATTCACAAAGTAGCAAAAGTAGAGCTCGACTGACTCAAGCTAGGTTGCTCCATAATTGCAAACAAATACATGGATGGATAGAGCACTACAAGATTAACAAAACATCCTTACTGATCATCCTCAAAAGAGGCACGGATCACTAGGAAACAACAAGAACATATGGCATCATGAGATAAACAGATCAAGGACTTGGTGGAATTTCCAAGTCCCTGAAAACAGAATTAGCAAGTGCACCACTTTGCAAGCTTGCACAAGTCACCACACATCACAAAAATACATGGGTTGCACCTCTGGAAAGATGACCAAACCCTTAACAAAACATATGTAGAACTCATGGCCATAGCCTGCACAGATTAATCATAGCAAAAATGACAAAAAGCTAAATGGAGTAGCAGATCTGACAATTATCTCAAGTAGCCCTCTTCTAACAACATTTCGGGCATCAATATGAACTCAAATGAAAATGATGCAATGGAATGAAATGATTTACTCTCTGAGGTGAATATTTTGATATGCTATATGCATGAATCGGAGCTACGGATGCAAAGTTACGGAGCTACGAACATAAGCACTTGAACTCAAAATATCTGGGACTTAGACGAATTTGACCTAGGGTATTTGGATCTAGATCTCGTGCAAGGGAATCGAGGCGGCCGCGGATCACTGTTCACGGCGGGGACGAGGACGGCGGCCGGCGAGGGCGAGGTCGTCGGTGGCTGGGGAAGGCTGCGCAGGGGCCCACGATGGCCGGAGCTGGGACCGGCCGGCGTCGAGGTGGACC
>NC_041390.1:235621788-235642708 GCF_002162155.2 Triticum dicoccoides
GGGCCCGAGTGGCGGCGGGAAGGGCCCGCGATGGGCCGCGGCGGGCCGGCGGAGGAGGCGGCTCGGGGAGGCCACGTGGCAGCCCCTCAGTGGCTGCGGGCGACGGCGGAGTTCGTCCGGCGAGAAACGGACATGTCCGGTGCGCGCGAGGGGATTTTCTAGGGTTTCGGGGAGGAAGGAGATCCGAAAACGGAGGGGTTCTTTAAATAGAGGTAGAGGGAGCTAGGAGAGTCCAACTGAGGTGCGGTTTTCGGCCACGCGATCGTGATCGAAAGCTCTAGATGATGAAGCAGAGTTAGGTGGGTTTTGGGCCAAATTGGAAGGGTGTTGGGCTGCAACACAGACAAAGCCTTTTCGGTCCCACGGTTAACCGTTGGACTATCAAACGAAGTCCAAATGATACGAAACTAGACAGGCGGTCTACCGGTAGTAAACCAAGGCTGCTTGGCAAGTCTAGGTCCAATCCGGAAATGTTTAATCCCCACACACGAAAGAAAGCTAGAAATGGCCACCGGAGGAGAACGAAACGCCGTAATGCAAAACGGACAACGGGGAAAATGCTCGAATGCATGAGACGAACACGTATGCAAATGCAATGCACATGATGACATGATATGAGATGCAAGACAACGACAACGACACACGGAGACAAAGACCCGAACCGGAGAAATAAATATAACTTAATGCCGGAAACGGCAAGAGTTGGAGTACAAATTGGAAAGTTACACCCGGGGTGTTACACTCTCCCCGCCTCTCCCGGTGGCGCCGGAACGCTGCCGGGGCCATCAACAAGGATCTACACCAACAACTTCACCACCATCATCACCAACTCTTCCCCCCTCTATGCAGCGGTGTAACCCCTCTTGTACCCTCTGTAATCTCTACTTAAACATGGTGCTCAACGCTATATATTATTTCCTAATTATGTATGGCTATCCTATGATGTTTGAGTAGATCCATTTTGTCCTTTGGGTTAATTGATGATCGTGATTGGTTTAAGTTGCATGTTTTATTATTGGTGTTGTCCTATGGTGCTCTCTGTGTCGCACAAGCATGAGGGATCACTGCTGTAGGGTTCGCAATATGTTCATGATTTGCTAATGGTGGGTGGCATGAGTGACAGAAGCACACACCCGAGTAAGTAGGTTGTTTGCGTATGGGAGTAAAGAGGACTTGATGCCTTATATTGCTATGGTTAGGTTTTACCTTAATGATATTTAGTAGTTGCGGATGCTTGCTAGAGTTCCAATCATAAGTGCATATGATCAAAGAAGAGAAAGTATGTTAGCTTATGCCTCTCCCTCAAATAAAATTACAATAATGATTACCGGTCTAGTTATCAATTTCCTAGGGACAAATAACTTTCTCGTGACAAAAAGCTCTCTACTGAAACTAATTTAGTTGTGTCTTTATCTAAACATCCCCTAGATTTTATTTACATGCTCTTTATTATCTTGCAAACCTATCCTATCACACCTACAAAGTACTTCTAGTTTCATACTTGTTATAGGTAAAGCGAATGTTAAGCATGCGTAGAGTTGTATCGGTGGTCGATAGAACTAGAGGGAATATTTGTTCTACCTTTAGCTCCTCGTTGGGTTCGACACTCTTACTTATCGAAAGAGGCTACAATTGATCCCTATACTTGTGGGTTATCACGAGCTCACGGATTTGAGCAGAGTAACGAATGACGAGCCTAGTTGTAGTGCGAGTGAAGAAGAAGGGGAGCTAGGGTTTTTCTGTAGTAGTGAGGAAGAAGGGGAGCTTGGGTTTTTTGTAGGAGTGAGGTGAGGAACTTGGGGTACGAGTGGAGCAAGCTGACGTGAGGTGGGTGGGAGTGAGGAGGAAGAAGAGCACCCTGGTTTTTTGGTCGGGTGGTGTGTTGGGTGTGGATAGCGCCCCTCATTAAGTAAATATATGGGATTTTGAATTGATTTTATTATGTACTAGGGTAGATGGGCTATTTTATCTTGGGCCCAGGGAAACAATTACTACTAGTATAGTTTCATGATGGACTAAGGAGAACCAAGCAAAGATCTGCTGATGTTGGAGCAGACGCGGGAGGCTGATCCCCACGAGACAGAGAGCTCAAATAAGATGGAGGCAGCCACCGAGCCGACCCTAGATACGCTCACGGCCTCTACTGAGATGGTCAATGCCCCGTTTTAGGTTACAACCCCTGTGGCCCTGCAGGAGAAGTTCCCCCCTTCGAGGATGTGTCCCCCTTCTGCTGAGCTATGCAAGGTGATTTCTTCTTTGCCGATCTCGATTGTGGTTTTTCATCTAAGTATGTGGTGATGAGTAATGCAAGATATA
This sequence comes from Triticum dicoccoides, assembly GCF_002162155.2. Taxonomy (NCBI): domain Eukaryota; kingdom Viridiplantae; phylum Streptophyta; class Magnoliopsida; order Poales; family Poaceae; genus Triticum; species Triticum dicoccoides. The sequence continues at coordinate 235,624,105 of NC_041390.1, forward strand.
TTACCTTCAATGCCATGCTACCTTCCCTGTCATGCATACTTTTGACTCAACATAGTGGTTTAAATAACTTGCATTTCTTATACTGGAAAGTAATTCATAATTTGTTTCGGTTTCAATTAGAGCCCTGATGCAGACAAGGATTGTCTGGTTGTACATGCCACTCACTATGAGGCGGATGACCTGAATACACGCACTGGGAAAACACGATTCCTAGGCTGTTGGATCCTGGAAGCCATTTGCACTTACACCAATTTCGAGATGTATTCCAACCTCACTGTTGTCAGGCTTGTTGTCCAAGGTGTACTGAAGCACAAGAAGTTCAAAGCTACTCCTTCATTGGTGAGGCATACTGTTCTTGTCAAGCTTACGCAGGAAGATGACGTGGCATGCCTCCACAAACAAGTTTCTGAGTGGCAAGGCCACAAGGTTATCTTTAGGAAGGTTCACAGGATTGAGCTGCTGTCGGGCATCTTTGATGATGTTCATGGCAAGTTCCGTCTTGTGTCCATCACAAATTAGATTGAGGCATGAAATAGTTACCCCGGCTAGTGTTTAATAGTAGTTTGGATTGTGTCTAATTATCCGAACTTTGCCTATTATCGATCCCTTAGGGTAGTACTCTGTTTGAATCCGTCTATGGGAACTGCTGCTACTTTTGTGTTCCCGTGAATCATGTGAGAACCATCCTAATTGTTGCTGAAGTAGATGCGTCCTCACTAGTTTTTTCATGCATATGGCACGGTAAGACATAAGTTGTCACGGTTTATCATACGAGCAGTGTGTGTTTGATGAAATAGAGTACTCATTCGAGAACTATGCGTCAATGTATTCATAGGGTACGTAAGGCTGGTTAAGTACTGGTAAACACTGTTGGTGCTACCCTACTTGTAAGCACTTGTGCAAAACACGGCACATTAGCCCATCTCGCTTCAACTCTAGAAAAGTCAGCTATCGACCAGCTAACAATCAATAATCTGTTGTCTGACATATAAGCAACTATGTATCTTGTTACAGTGGTTCATGTAGTTAACTGAGGCCACAATGTAAATTCTAAATGTTCACATGCTAGTCCAGCATTCATGTGGAACATTCACATTAAACTCGGCTTCTTAAAATACTTGAAAAGCATAAGTTAAGCAATTTTATACATTTCAATGATTCATAGAACATAAAAAACATATACTAGTTCACAGCAAAAGAAAAGTTGTAACAAGGTTTACAAATCAGGAAATATCAAGCAAGGCTTCTCTGAGCAAAGGGCCTCCCTAGGCAGGCTTTAATTTCCTGGAGTTCACTCTGGTTTTTCTTGTTGCCACTATCCATGGTTAGGTTCTCTCATTCCAGAATAACCAATTATAATTGTGTTCTCAACTGGAATGTTGAACTGAACCATGTAGTGTACTCACCATCTGAAATTCTTGTACATTCCACTAAATTTAAGCACCGCTATTTGCAGAAATAATCAAACCACAATACCTCTTGTCTGCGCACCTGTCCCAAAAACCTCCGTGCAGCCGTGCCAGCTAGTCCTCGGTCCATGGATGAACTGGTAGAAAGTGCATCTCAGACTAGGATGCAGTTGTTTTCGCTCATCCCTGCACTGCAATCAGGAAGTAAAACATACGGATCATCTTATTTTAGATAGCGTTGGTCATTCTACCTAGTTACTACCAATGTAGGAATACCTGAAAGATGGGTGGTTAGAAGACAGCAGCTAGGAATAGCCATCTCATTTTGTGCAGTTCTACTAAAACTGAGGTGTGTACTTTTGATTGCGCAGATAGAAAAGATATGGACACAGACATCCTTGTTTGCGCAAATATGAAATACGGTTATTTAAATAGTGACAGTTATTTGCAGTGGTATATGATTAACAACATCATCTATTGTGTTTTAATTGGCACTACATTGACAGTATGAAAGTTCCCTTAAGTAAGTAGCATCACATCACATCAACACTGCCACTAGATTAACATGCAGAACAATAGCATTAGTATTACTATCATGAGAGTTGCACATGGTCAGTAAATGTGCAATCAAATTTGTGCAGTTCCACCGGGATGAAGCAATGTTAGCGGTGTGAGATTTAATTGTAACTGCAAAAAACAATTCATGGGAAATAAAGCAATATGGAAGCACTTCATAAAATGGTGGTGGGATTTCTTCAATTTATCGATGGCACTAGACCATTACTTAATAGTGACATTAGGTGGCATTGCTTAAGGCTTCATGTGATTTTACATTAACGGTGGCGATATGGGCGTAGGGACAGCTGGGGCATAAAGTGGTGAGGCAGATGTGGTTGCCGAGAGCGGCAAACATTCAGGCAGCATGTCTGCATTTCTCCTATTTTTATCTCCTCGGTAACATATTCCTATGTGAGCACAGGAAATCTAGACCTGCTCGTTCTCATTTGCATCGTTCCCCAACACCCCTCACTTTCTTTCCTTTTTTGACCAAGAGACAGGTCCACTTCCCCCACCCTTCTCCATCCACCATGCTTTCTTCGCCTTTTCAACCAAGAGACCGGTTGGGTAGCCAGTATCTACTATTTTCCCCCGTTTCCTCTTAGAACCAAGTTGTAGATTCATGCTACAGCTTTCCCACTTTCTTCCTTATTTGAACCACCTCTTACCTTCGACTATATGAACTAGCTTTAATAATAGTAAAAGTCTAGGTGGCTTTGGAACAACCGGTGGAAGTAGAAAAAGATCAACACACAGCCACATGAGCTGGGGCAGTAGAGCAAGGCAGGTTTCGAAGGAATATATACCTGAGGGTCGTCGGTATTTGGCAAAAACGGCATCGAGAGGCCGCATCTTGGCCACAATACCATAGGGAGGAAGAAGGGGTCGGAGGCCCTCCCGAGCCAGCGTTGTCTCAGAGAGAATGGCACGGCTACCGATGGGGACATACGGGCAGCCGTTGGTCTCCTCCCTCACCGCAGATGACAGCATGAACGATGCACCTACACCCCTGCCCCGGTCGAGGTGGTCTGGCTGGATTTGTGACCAGCTGTGAGCAGAGAGAGAGTGTGGCCACCTATGTCTTGCTTAGATCTGGAGAGCATGAGAGAGGAAAAGAGAGGCACCCTAGTAAAGCAAGCGCTGAGGCTCCTTCTTATATAGATATAGTGGAGTGATTTTGTTGTACCAGCTTCAAAAAAATGCGCTCCTACGTGTACCCGCGAGTGGGTGTGAGAGAACTAGTAGTGCATGCGTGCACCTCTTCTCATCGTGAGAGTACAATATACTATGACCAAAGAACGTTTGCCACAAGAGTAGTAGTATTTAAGTGTGTGACGTGTGAGTTAAAATAAAAGGTGCACGACGTCTTTTGTTTTTTAGAAGTTCTGAGGGTAGGGTGTGAAGAGCACATATGTGTGTGACATCTACCTACAGATAGACGGTGGGTGCAAGAGGACCCGGGAGAGTCGTGACTCGTGAGGGTGCGTGTGTGCGTGAGAGAGAGAGGGGGGGCACATATCAATGCAATGTATGTGTCCATAAATCATATCTGACAAACTTTCGCCACAAGCCATTTCTTGACGAACGCCATAAGAACCGTTAGATCCGCATTCGACAGTGTCAGTTTTGCCATGTCATTTAATAGAACAGCCACTCCTCTGACACACAAATCTTCGACGTGAGTGTTAGCAACTGTCGTATGCTCCTCCCTCCGTTCCAAAATGCAGTGCATATAGCTTTATTGAAAATTGAAACCTCGCAAACTTTTACCGAGTTTTCATGTACCAAAATGCACATATAGAATATCAAGTATATATCATTTCATTCATCTTCGAGAGGTAACTATAAATATGGGGGAGGAGTATACAAATAAAGACCGTCATATGACCTACAACAATTTCAACCATCCTTTGGTGTGGAGGAATATAATAGGAACTCTGAATGATATGATTTTTATAGGATTTTTCCTTTAGAGCCAATTGGTTCATAGGAATATATTCATATACTCCACATTTCAAAGGAAAATAAACACGATATCATTTTTATATCTATAGAGCCACTTGGTTCATATGAATGTGTCGGTGCAATAGACCCTGGGTCCATTGCCCAGACTGTGCATAGGCACAAGAACAGAATTGAAGCATCAGCTGGAATCAGAGATTGAAGGACCAAGAGATTTGAAGAACCAACATGCAGCTCAGGGGGATCAAGATCAAGCCAGAGGAGCAGAATATCGGCAAGAGAAGGGCCTCCCTTGCCGGGCAGACGATCCTGGCAAGGGGCAAGGCCACCACCAGAAGCAACCAAAGCACCCCGGCAGGGCCTGTCGGGGCTCGCGGAGGCAAAATCACCCCACCAACCACTCAGGCGCGAACCATGTCATCAATGAGTGCGGTGTCAAGCCACAAGTTGATTAAGTGGCACCATTCGCCACATAGCGGCCATTTCCTATAGAAACATATAGATGACACCTATCCTACGACCTGTCAATAGAACAAGCACGGAGCTGGCGATATAGCCCGGCAAGCCTTGTCGGGAAACCAGTGATGTGGCACTAAGCGGTGCATTTAATGCACCTTGTGAGCCCGTAGAGTTAGGTATGATAGCACTATTTGCTATCATATCAGTGGATAATGACCACTTTCCCATTGTGGTAACCCCTTAATCTATAAAAGGAGGCCCATGGCACCCATAGGAGGGTTGGGGAAAAGTTGAGGAACCCGGACCCCACACGCACGTAGTTGCTACTGCCACACGGCGACCCCTGCCGGGCAAGTGTACTGTGTTGCATTATCCACATTCCACCATCAATCCACCAAAGCAGAAGTAGGGTTTTACGTCTTGCGGCGGCCCGAACCTGAGTAAATTGTTTGTGTGATCTCTACCGTGATGCCGCGCACTAGTCTGCTCTTTCTGCAACGTGATGTCCCCCTGCCGAACTAGCAATGGGCATCCTGGTCCCATATGTTGCCGTGGATATCCTGTGACATCTTTCGCGTGCCCGGTAGGGGGATCTCTTGTGCAAACCTGATTGTGTGTGCAGCGCATTGTCATCATCACCATCTTCGTATTCGACGACGCCCTCCACCATGGCGCCTAAGAAGATGAAGTCTGGCCCTTCGGCCCATCCATCCACCTCGAAGGCTCTTTCGCCTGCAGCCTCAGGCGCTTCGAAGGATGCAGAGGCGAGCAAAGACGTGAACGCTGCTGGAGGTGTGGTTGGAGCAGGTGGCGCCATCACCACTCCCCATGCGGCCAACACGGGGGCTGGAGATGTCGGAGCAGAAGAGCATCAACAACGCCTCGGCGGTCACACTCTGGAAGGTGTGGGCGAGGGGGTCGCTCCATCTGCGCCCTCTCCTCCCACTGATGAACACAACCGGAGCAATGGTGCTCAGTTCAGGGTGAGCCATCGCCCTCCGGCCGCACCCACCGCTGGAGCGACTGTGGCCCATGTGTCTCCTCCCGGACAAGTCGACCAAACTGTTATGCTCGGTGGAGCTACTAACTCTCGAGCACCATCGACGCGCTACCCCGCTGCCCAGACGGTCACCCCGCAACTGCGTGGACTTGGCACCACCGTCGTCGCCGCAGCTGGCACCATCAGGAGCAAGGCAACAGTGCGGCCGATGTCATCGACATCCACGCCAAGCACCGCCTCGGAGGCTATGGCGCGAGCTCAGTTGCTGCTAAGGTTTCCACCCATGGCCGAGCAGATGGATGAATGCCATGCCACCATCCAGAGCCTGCTCGGTTTTGCCGAAGCTGAGGGCTCACGACAAGCCGACCCGCCACGATCTCCCCAAGCAATGGCAACCGCCGGTACTGCTAGCCGAACGGAGGGGGCTGTCCCCATGGTGCAGTCCCCATCATGGTAGCTAATGCAGGCGCAGCTGAATCAAGTCCCCAATGATGTCTCGATGGCCTCTTCCGACCCTCGAGCACGTCCAGACCAATATCGAGCCACGGAGGATAGGCGACGGGGAGATACATGCATCGACATAAATCGACGCCGCGATGACCTCCGCCAGACCGATGGGTGCGGCGGCCTCGACGTCGACGAACCTGCGCTCGGTGTTGGCAGGTGCCTACCTTTCGAGGTTGCTTCCCTGCCTTCACATGAGAGCCGTGACAAGTCCATTGGCCATCCGTTCGCATGTTCAAGCCAGAGATACATGAGAAGTACGACGGAAGGCTGAACCCAGCAGAGTTCCTGAGCATCTACACCATCGCTGTTCAAGCTGCTGGGGGAAGAGAAGAGAAGGTGTTCGCCAACTACTTCTTGTTGGCCCTCATGTCCAATGTGAGGTCTTGGCTGATGCACCTGCTGGAGAACTCCATTTCGTCTTGGGCGGACTTGCTCCACAAGTTCATCCGTGCCTTCACTGGTGGCCACCAAGAGCCTAGCAGACCCAGCGACCTGCAACTTCTCCAGCAGAAAGAAGGAGAAACTCTGTGTAAGTGTTTACAGAGAGTCAGTAAAGTTCATAGGAATATTCCAAATATCCATCTGGCAGCCATTATACCAGCTTTCCCGTCCAATGTGCGCAACCGTCGCATTCGTTCCAAGATGAATGTGCGGTTGCCCAAGACTATGAAGGAGCTATACACGCTGTTGGATAAGTGTGCTCGGATGGAGGAAGGAAGGAAGTTGCCTGGAGAGGAGGATTTCATCAATGTTGATTCAGAGGATGAAGATGAATCAACTAGCCAGAGAAAGGGCAAGAAGCACAATAAGAAGCCAAGGGATAAAGCAGTGATCACTGTAGAAGGTTCGGGCACACCTAGTACCGGCAAGAAGGCTAAGGCTGAGGCCCCCGACAAGGAAGTTGCCACTTGCACAACCTGCCGGGAAGCCGCTGCTGTCGGGAATGCTGGGAAAGGTGATGGCCCGTACTGCAAGATCCATCGGACCAAGGGCCATGATCTTCAGGAATGTTACCAAGTTAAGCAGCTTGTCAAGAAACAAAGGGCAGAATATGACAAGCGTGATAAGGAAAAAGGTCAGAATGCCACTGGTGGAAAGGGCTGAGGCGGTGAAGCAAATCCCCCGGCAAGCCCTATCGGAACCAAGGAAAAACCGCCATGGGTCAAGAGAAGGAAGTTTGTGATGATGGGAGTGATGAAGGGAATGAAGAGGAAACAAGTGAGCAGGAATTTCAGAAGGCGACTGACGCCCTATGTGTTGATGGGGGTGCATCTTTGCACACCTCCCACTGCCAACTCAAGCGATGGGCACGAGAGATCAATGTTGTGGACCCAGCGCCAGAGGCCCAGAAACCGCTCAAATGGTCCCGCGCTCCAATCATCTTTGATGAGGAGGATCACCCTAACCGTACCACCTCTGTAGGATGCTTGCCTTTGTTGGTCTCCCCGACAATTCGCAACCTCAAGGTCACAAAGATGTTAGTGGATGGCGGGGCCGATCTGAATCTGATTTCCCCGGCAGTCATCAGCAGGCTTCGGATAGGAGAGGAAGAGCTAGAGGTTACTGGCACATTTCAAGGAGTTAACCCCGGCAGGAGCCATCCTCAAGGGAAGATTACGTTGCCAGTGACATTTGGGGAGAACTAAACTACCAAACAGAGAAGGTTGTGTTTGACGTGGTTGATCTCCCCCTGCCATACAATGGGATTCTAGGGTGCTCGACCCTAGCCAAGTTCATGGCAGCATCCCACTATGCTTATAACACTGTGAAGATGCCTGGGCCACCGGGAGTCATCACTATCCCGTCAGATGAGAAGGATGCAATTATGTGCATGTACAAGATGTACCAGGATGCAATCGCAGCCGAGGCTACGGCAGCAACGGTTCTGCCAAGGAAAGTAAAGGAAGGAAAAGGGATTGTAGGACCTCGGGCAAGGATTCTGGGAAGCTTGCCCCCTCCGAGTGTACAACACCCATTGACGACGTGCCGGAGTGTTCCAACAGCAAGAGATCCATGGTTGCTACACCCCAAGTGAAGGTCCCGGGAGGGCTGGCTGGCGTTGATGGTACTTTCACCATCAGCGCCACCCTTGATGACAAATAGGAAAGTGCGCTCGTTGCCTTCCTGCGGGCGAATATCGATGTGTTTTCCTGGCCACCATCTGATATCCCCGGTGTTCCCACTGAGGTAATCGGGCACCACCTTGCTGTCTGCCCACACGCCAGACCTATCATGCAGAAAGTCTAGAAGCAGGCCTTGGAGAGGAAGTAGTTCATTCCCGAGGAAATCAAGAAATTGGAGGAAGCTGGTTTAGTCAGAGGAGTACTGCATGCAACATGGTTAGCAAATCCAGTGGTGGTTCGGAAGGCTAATGTGAAATGGAGGCTTTGCATTGACTTCATAGACCTCAACAAGGCTTGCCCGAAGGACCCGTTTCCCTTGTCGCGTATCTGTTGGATTATGGGTTCTGGCAAACCATAGAGGCTCGAACTCTGGGGTGCGCATGAAGATCTCTCCCTAGCTCGCTCTCGCAGCAATCTCAAGACCTAGCTCGCCGAACCCAAGGAACAAGAGGCACGAGAGTTTATAGTGGTCCGGGCCACCGTTTGGTGTAATACCCTACTCTAGTGTGGTGTGGTGGATTGCCTCATGGGCTGAGGATGAACTAGTACAATGGATGAACAGCCTCCTGATGAGAGGTGTTCTTGAGCTCAATGAGCTGGTGAGATGGCCTTGGTGGAGTGGATCCGATCCAAGCTGAGCCGATCCTTGACTATAGTGGTGGCATGCCCTACTTATAAAGGCCCTGGTCCTCTTTCCAAATGTTAGGCGGGAAGGGATGTTGGAAATATGCCCTAGAGGCAATAATAAAAGTGTTATTATATTTCTTTGTTCATGATAATAGTCTTTTATTCATGCTATAACTGTATTATCCGGAAATCGTAATACACGTGTGAATACATAGACCACAATATGTCCCTAGTGAGCCTCTAGTTGACTAGCTCGTTGTGATCAACAGATAGTCATGGTTTCCTGGCTATGGACATTGGATGTCGTTGATAACAGGATCACATCAATAGGAGAATGATGTGATGGACAAGACCCAATCCTAAGCATAGCACAAAGATCGTGTAGTTCGTTTGCTAGAGCTTTGCCAATGTCAAGTATCTCTTCCTTTGACCATGAGAGCGTGTACCTCCTGGATACCGTAGGAGTGCTTTGGGTGTATCAAACGTCACAACGTAACTGAGTGACTATAAAGATGCACTATAGGTATCTCCGAAAGTATCTATTGTTTTATGCGGATCGAGACTGGGATTTGTCACTCCGTGTAAATGGAGAGGTATCTCTGGGCCCACTCGGTAGGACATCATCATAATGTGCACAATGTGACCAAGGGGTTGATCACGGGATGATGTGTTATGGAACGAGTAAAGAGACTTGCCGGTAACGAGATTGAACAAGGTATCGGTATACCGACGATCGAATCTCGGGCAAGTAAAATACCGCTAGACAAAGGGAATTGTATACGGGATCGATTGAGTCCTTGACATCGTGGTTCATCCGATGAGATCATCGTGGAACATGTGGGAGCCAACATGGGTATCCAGATCCCGCTGTTGGTTATTGACCGGAGAACGTCTCAGTCATGTCTACATGTCTCCCGAACCCGTAGGGTCTACACACTTAAGGTTCGATGATGCTAGGGTTATAAAGGAAGCTTGTATGTGGTTACCAAATGTTGTTCGGAGTCCCGGATGAGATCCCGGACGTCACGAGGAGTTCCGGAATGGTCCGGAGGTAAAGATTTATATATAGGAAGTCCTGTTTCGGCCATCGGGACAAGTTTCGGGGTCATCGGTATTGTACCGGGACCACCGGAAGGGTCCCGGGGGCCCACCGGGTGGGGCCACCTGCCCCGGGGGGCCACATGGGCTGTAGGGGGTGCGCCTTGGCCTACATGGTCCAAGGGCACCAGCCCCAAGAGGCCCATGCGCCTAGGGAACCCTAGAGGGAAGAGTCCTCAAGGGGGAAGGCACCTCCGAGGTGCCTTGGGGAGGATGGACTCCTCCCCCCCCTCTTGGCCGCACCCCTTTCTTGGAGGAAGGGGCAAGGCTGCGCCTCCCCCCTCTCCCTTGCCCCTATATATAGTGGAGAGGAGGGAGGGCATCCACACCTGAGCCCTTGGCGCCTCCCTCCCTCCCGTGACACCTCCTCCTCTCCCGTAGGTGCTTGGCGAAGCCCTGCAGGATTGCCACGCTCCTCCATCACCACCACGCCGTTGTGCTGCTGCTGGATGGAGTCTTCCTCAACCTCTCCCTCTCTCCTTGCTGGATCAAGGCGTGGGAGACATCGTCGAGCTGTACGTGTGTTGAACGCGGAGGTGCCGTCCGTTCGGCACTAGGATCATCGGTGATCTGAATCACGACGAGTACGACTCCATCAACCCCGTTCACTTGAACGCTTCCGCTTAGCGATGTACAAGGGTATGTAGATGCACTCTCCTTTCTCTCGTTGCTGGTCTCTCCATAGATAGATCTTGGTGATACGCGTAGGAAAATTTTGAATTTCTGCTACGTTCCCCAACAGTGGTATCAGAGCTAGGTCTATTGCGTAGATTCTTTGCACGAGTAGAACACAAAGTAGTTGTGGGCGTTGATGTTGTTCAATATGCTTACCGTTACTAGTCCAATCTTGTTTCGACGGTATTGTGGGATGAAGCGGCCCGGACCGACCTTACACGTACTCTTACGTGAGACAGGTTCCACCGATTGACATGCACTTGGTGCATAAAGTGGCTAGCGGGTGCCAGTCTCTCCCACTTTAGTCGGAACGGATTCGATGAAAAGGGTCCTTATGAAGGGTAAATAGCAATTGGCATATCATGTTGTGGTTCTGCGTAGGTAAGAAACGTTCTTGCTAGAAACCCATAGCAGCCATGTAAAACATGCAAACAACAATTAGAGGACGCCTAACTTGTTTTTGCAGGGTATGCTATGTGATGTGATATGGCCAAAAGGATGTGATGAATGATATATGTGATGTATGAGATTGATCATGTTCTTGTAATAGGATTCACGACTTGCATGTCGATGAGTATGACAACCGGCAGGAGCCATAGGAGTTGTCTTTATTTATTGTATGACCTGCGTGTCATTGAAGAACGCCATGTAAACTACTTTACTTTATTGCTAAACGCGTGACAACTTCATGAAGACACGATGATGGAGATCATGATGATGGAGATCATGGTGTCATGCCGGTGACGATGATGATCATGGAGCCCCGAAGATGAAGATCAAAAGGAGCAAAATGATATTGGCCATATCATGTCACTATTTGATTGCATGTGATGTTTATCATGTTTATGCATCTTGTTTACTTAGGACGACGGTAGTAAATAAGATGATCCCTTACAAAATTTCAAGAAGTGTTCTCCCCTAACTGTGCACCGTTGCTACAGTTCGTCGCTTCTAAGCACCACGTGATGATCGGGTGTGATGGATTCTTACGTTCACATACAACGGGTGTAAGACAGTTTTACACAGCGAAAACACTTAGGGTTAACTTGACGAGCCTAGCATGTACAGACATGGCCTCGGAACACGGAGACCGAAAGGTCGAGCATGAGTCGTATAGTAGATACGATCAACATGAAGATGTTCACCGATGATGACTAGTCCGTCTCACGTGATGATCGGACACGGCCTAGTTGACTCGGATCATGTAATCACTTAGATGACCAGAGGGATGTCTATCTGAGTGGGAGTTCATAAGATGAACTTAATTATCCTGAACATAGTCAAAAGACCTTTTGCAAATTATGTGGTAGCTCGCGCTTTAGTTCCACTGTTTAGATATGTTCCTAGAGAAAATATAGTTGAAAGTTGACAGTAGCGATTATGCGGACAGTAGAAAGCTTATGTCCTTAATGCACTGCTCAGTGTGCTGAACCCCAAACGTCGTTTGTGGATGTTTCGAACATCGAACATACACGTTTTGATAACTACGTGATAGTTCAGTTAAATGGTTTAAGTAGAGGCACCAAAGACGTTCTCGAAACATCGCGGAACATATGAGATGTTTCGAGGGCTGAAATTGAGATTTCAGGCTCGTGCTCACGTCAAGAGGTATAAGACCTCCGACGATTCTCTTAGCCTGCAAGCTAAGGGAGAAAATCTCAATCGTTGAGCTTGTGCTCAGATTGTCTGAGTGCAACAATCACTTGAATTGAGTGGGAGTTGATCTTCCAAATGAGATAGTGATGTTTCTCCAAAGTCATTGCCACCGAGCTGCTAGAGCTTCGTGATGAACTATAACATATCAGGGATAAATAAGATGATCCTTGAGGTATTCACGATGTTTGACACCGCGAAAGTAGAAATCAAGAAGGAGCATCAATTGTTGATGGTTGGTGAAACCACTAGTTTCAAGAAGGGCAAGGGCAAGAAGGGATACTTCATGAAACGGCAAATCAGCTGCTGCTCCAGTGAAGAAACCCAAGGTTGAACCCAAACCCGAGACTAAGTGCTTCTGTAATAAGGGGAACAGTCACTAGAGCAGAATTACCCTACATACTTGGTAGATGAGAAGGCTGGCAAGGTCGATAGAAGTATATTGGATATACATTATGTTAATGTGTACTTTACTAGTACTCCTAGTAGCACCAGGGTATAAGATACCGGTTCGGTTGCTAAGTGTTAGTAACTCGAAATAAAAGCTACGGCATAAACGGAGACTAGCTAAAGGTGAGCTGACGATATGTGTTGGAAGTATTTCCAATGTTGATATGATCAAGCATCGCACGCTCCCTCTACCATCGAGATTTGGTGTTTGCGTTGAGCATAGACATGATTGGATTATGTCTATCGCAATACGGTTATTCATTTAAAGAGAATAATGGTTACTCTATTTATTTGAATAATACCTTCAATGGTCTTGCACCTAAAATGAATGGCTCATTGAAATCTCGATCGTAGTGATACACATGTTCATGCCAAAAGATAGTAATGATAGTACCACCTATTTGTGGCACTGCCACGTAAGTCATATCGGTATAAAATGCATGAAGAAGCTCCATGTTGATGGATCTTTGGACTCACTCATTTTTGAAAGGTTTGAGACATGTGAACCATGTCTATTGGTATATATGCATGAAGAAACTCCATGCAAATGGACCGTTTGAACTCACTTGATTTTGAATCACTTGAGATATGCAAATCATACCACATGGGCAAGATGACTGAAAAGCCTCGGTTTTAGTAAGATGGAACAAGATAGCAACTTGTTGGAAGTAACACATTTTGATGTGTGTAGTCCAATGAGTGCTGAGGCATGCAGTGAATATCGTTATGATCTTACTTCATAGATGATTCGAGTAGATGTTGAGAATATTTACTTGATGAAACACAAGTCTGAATTATTGAATGGTTCAAGTAATTTCAGAGTGAAGTAGAAGATCATTGTGACAAGAGGATAAAATGTCTATGATATGATCATAGAGATGAATATCTGAGTTACGAGTTTTGGCACACAATTAAGACATTGTGGAAATTGTTTCACAATTAATACCGCCTGGAACACCATAGTGTGATGGTGTGTCCGAACATCATAGTTGCACCCTATTGGATATGATGCGTACCATGATGTCTCTTATCGAATTACCACTATCGTTCATGGGTTAGGCATTAGAGACAACCACATTCACTTTAAATAGGGCACCACGTAATTCCGATGAGATGACACCGTATGAATTATGGTTTAGAGAAACCTAAGTTGTCGTTTCTTAAAAGTTTGGGGCTGCGACACTTATATGAAAAAGTTTCAGGTTGATAAGCTCGAACCCAAAGCGGATAAAATGCATCTTCATAGGAAACCCAAAACAGTTGGGTATACCTCCTAATTCAGATCCGAAAGCAATATGGATTGTTTCTAGAATCGGGTCCTTTCTCGAGGAAAAGTTTCTCTCGAAAGAGTTGAGTGGGAGGATGGTGGAGACTTGATGAGGTTATTGAACCGTCTCTTCAACTAGTGTGTGGCAGGGCACAGGAAGTTGTTCCTGTGGCACCTACACCAATTGAAGTGGAAGCTTATGATATTGATCATGAAACTTCGGATCAAGTCACTACCAAACCTCGTGGGATGACAAGGATGCGTACTACTTCAGAGTGGTACGTAATCCTGTCTTGGAAGTCATGTTGCTGGACAACAATGAACCTACGAGCTATGGAGAAGCGATGGTGGGCCCGGATTCCGATAAATGGCTCGAGGCCATAAAATCCAAGAATGGATCCATGGACTTTGGTGGACTTGCCTGATGATCGGCAAGCCATTAAGATAAATGGATCTTTAAGAAGAAGACGGACGTGGATGGTAATGTCACCGTCCATGAAGCTCGACTTGTGGCGAAAAGTTTTTCACAAGTTCAAGGAGTTGACTACGATGAGATTTTCTCATCCGTAGCGATGCTTAAAGTCCGTCGGATTCATGTTAGCATTAGCTGTATTTATGAAATCTGGCAGAAGGATATCAAAACGAGTTTCCTTACCAGTTTTCGTGAGGAAAGATTGTAGGTAATACAATCAGAAAGTTTTTGTCGATCCTAAGGATGCTAAAAGGTATGCTAGCTCCAGCGATCCTTCTAAGGACTGGAGTGAGCATCTCGGAGTTGGAATGTATGCTTTGATGATGATCAAAGATTTTGGGTTTGTACAAAGTTTATGAGAAACTTGTATTTCCAAAGAAGTGAGTGGGAGCACTATAGAATTTCTGATGAGTATATGTTGATCAGAAATGATGTAGAATTTCTAGAAAGCATATAGGGTTATCTGAAAGGTGTTTTTCAATAGAAAACCTGGATTAAGCTACTTGAACATTGAGCATCGAGATCTATAAGGATAGATCAAAATGCTTAATAATACTTTCAAAATGAGCACATACCTTGACATGATCTTGAAGGTGTTCAAGATGGATCAGTCAAAGAAGAAGTTCTTGCCTGAGTTGTAAGGTACGAAGTTAAGACATAAAGCTCGACCATGGCAGAATAGAGAGAAAGGACGAAGGTCGTCCCCTATGCTTAAGACGTAGGCTCTTCAGTATGCTATGCTGTGTACCGCACCTGAAGTGTGCCTTGCCATGAGTCAGTCAAGGGGTACAAGAGTGACCCATGAATGGATCACATGACAGCGGTCAAAGTTATCCTTAGTAACTAGTGGACTAAGGAATTTTCTCAATTATGGAGGTGGTAAAAGAGTTCGTCGTAAAGGGTTACGTCGATGCAAGCTTAACACCTTTCCGGATAGCTCTGAGTATAGATACCGGATACGTATAATGGAGCAACAATTTAGAATAGCTCCAAGTAGAACAGTTATTTGGAATAGCTCCAAATAGAACGTGGGAGCTACATCTAGGAGATGACATAGAGATTTGTAAAGCACACACGGATCTGAAAGGTTCAGACCCGTTGACTAAAACCTCTCTCACAAGCAGAACATGACCAAACCCCAGATCTCATTGAGTCATGATCACATGATGATGTGAACTAGTTTAGTGACACTAGTAAACTCTTTGGATGTTGGTCACATGGTGATGTGACCTGTCAGTGTTAATCACATGGTGATGTGAACTAGATTATTAACTCTAGTGCAAGTGGGAGACTGTTGGAAATATGCCCTAGAGGCAATAATAAAAGTGTTATTATATTTCTTTGTTCATGATAATAGTCTTTTATTCATGCTATAACTGCATTATCCGGAAATCGTAATACACGTGTGAATACATAGACCACAATATGTCCCTAGTGAGCCTCTAGTTGACTAGCTCGTTGTGATCAACAGATAGTCATGGTTTCCTGGCTATGGACATTGGATGTCGTTGATAACGGGATCACATCAATAGGAGAATGATGTGATGGACAAGACCCAATCCTAAGCATAGCACAAAGATCGTGTAGTTCGTTTGCTAGAGCTTTGCCAATGTCAAGTATCTCTTCCTTTGACCATGAGAGCGTGTAACTCCTGGATACCGTAGGAGTGCTTTGGGTGTATCAAACGTCACAACGTAACTGGGTGACTATAAAGGTGCACTACAGGTATCTCCGAAAGTATCTATTGTTTTATGCGGATCGAGACTGGGATTTGTCACTCCGTGTAAACGGAGAGGTATCTCTGGGCCCACTCGGTAGCACATCATCATAATGTGCACAATGTGACCAAGGGGTTGATCACGGGATGATGTGTTACGGAACGAGTAAAGAGACTTGCCGGTAACGAGATTGAACAAGGTATCGGTATACTGACGATCGAATCTCGGGCAAGTAAAATACCGCTAGACAAAGGGAATTGTATACGGGATCGATTGAGTCCTTGACATCGTGGTTCATCCGATGAGATCATCGTGGAACATGTGGGAGCCAACATGGGTATCCAGATCCCGCTGTTGGTTATTCACCGGAGAACGTCTCAGTCATGTCTGCATGTCTCCCGAACCCGTAGGGTCTACACGCTTAAGGTTCGATGATGCTAGGGTTATAAAGGAAGCTTGTATGTGGTTACCGAATGTTGTTCGGAGTCCCGGATGAGATCCCGGACGTCACGAGGAGTTCCGGAATGGTCCGGAGGTAAAGATTTATATATAGGAAGTCATGTTTCGGCCATCGGGACAAGTTTCGGGGTCATCGGTATTGTACCGGGACCACCAGAAGGGTCCCGGGGGCCCACCGGGTGGGGCCACCTGCCCCGGGGGGCCACATGGGCTGTAGGGGGTGCGCCTTGGCCTACATGGGCCAAGGGCACCAGCCCCAAGAGGCCCATGCGCCTAGGGAACCCTAGAGGGAAGAGTCCTCAAGGGGGAAGGCACCTCCGAGGTGCCTTGGGGAGGATGGACTCCTCCCCCCACCTCTTGGCCGCACCCCTTTCTTGGAGGAAGGGGCAAGGCTGCGCCTCCCCCCTCTCCCTTGCCCCTATATATAGTGGAGGGGAGGGAGGGCATCCACACCTGAGCCCTTGGCGCCTCCCTCCCTCCCGTGACACCTCCTCCTCTCCCGTAGGTGCTTGGCGAAGCCCTGCAGGATTGCCACGCTCCTCCATCACCACCACGCCGTTGTGCTGCTGCTGGATGGAGTCTTCCTCAACCTCTCCCTCTCTCCTTGCTGGATCAAGGCGTGGGAGACATCGTCGAGCTGTACGTGTGTTGAACGCGGAGGTGCCGTCCGTTCGGCACTAGGATCATCGGTGATCTGAATCACGACGAGTACGACTCCATCAACCCCGTTCACTTGAACGCTTCCGCTTAGCGATCTACAAGGGTATGTAGATGCACTCTCCTTTCTCTCGTTGCTGGTCTCTCCATAGATAGATCTTGGTGATACGCGTAGGAAAATTTTGAATTTCTGCTACGTTCCCCAACAAGGGATCCCACAACGGCCAGTTTTGAAGGGAGACAACTAGTAAAAGTTACCCTGACAAAAGGTGGTCTTCTCCTGCCAAAGGCTCTGGTGGTGACGCCGCTGTGGGCTCCAGGGTGACCTCTGTCCTGCCGTCCTGCTGGTCTTGGTCTTGTTGCACCGATATGGAAACCTTTGCCTGATACCTCGGGACTCCTCGCATGTGCCTGCTTCCTTAGCACAAAAGAGGAAACTGGCACTCTACGCGCGCTATGTGACAGCCTGGTTTTTGCCCTCTTTTCTTTTCCTGGTTTTTAGTTGGTTTGAATTTGAAATTTGGAGTTTTGAATCTTTTCATATGGACTTAAACACTTGGGTACCCCTTGGATTTCACCCAAGTGTCCCATTTCCCTCTCTAACCCTCATTCCAACTCTGGTTCATCTCAAAATAATTATTGGAATATTTTTCTTAAATGAAAAATATTCATTTTCCTCTCTTAAACCCTAGCTAGCTCAATGTGCTCCAAAGCAACCCCAATTTTTCTTGCCCACAAAAATCTAAGAAAATTCACAAATATTCTTTGAACCCTAGGACACCTTCCTGAGCAAAAATATTTCAGCACTTTTTGGAATATTTTTTCTATAGAAAATATTTTCTGTTCTGGACAGAAATGGTGGTTTCTACAGCAACTACCATTTTACTTGCTCCAATGTGGCTGATTTTTCTTATGCATCATCACCTTAGTAGATGATTGGTAACCTCCAAACCCCAGCTCCCAACTCCTAGCCGTTTGACCTCAATCACCTCTTAAAGTTACTGATCAGAAACTTACTAGGCTTGTGACATCTTTTCTATTGCGTTTGGATCCAAACCAAAGCGTGGTAATCTTCAAAACTACCACGAACAACAAGCCAAACATGAGTTTTGGACTTAGGTCGGCCTGAGGGCAAAGTTCGCGCGGTGACTACCTATGTACGCGATGCCAGCCTGTGTGCTGACGCGCTCTGAGTGCCGCCGAGCGCTCTGTTTTGCGTGTGCTCGCTTCCCCGCCTGCCTAAGCATGCCAAACCTCGCCACAATATTCGTCCTAGCTCCCTTAAATCTCCCCTGGCACTCGCCAACACCAAAGCTCACCGCAGCGAGCACGGGCATGGTTCAGCCAACGCAACAGTGTGCTTTGCAGTGTGCTCGTCGCCTTTGTTTAGATCCTATGCTCGTTCCCGTTCGCCCACAGTCCCCATGTGAGCCGCGTCTCCTTCTCCCACTCTCACTGACGCCGCTCGTCGCAGGGCGCCATGTCTAGGTGTCAACCGGCGGAGCCCGAA